>NC_051157.2:204553851-204625853 GCF_013339745.2 Dermacentor silvarum | reverse complement strand
ACAGGTCGGTTGCGGCCGTTCCGCTCGTGCCGACCGTTCGCGCACCGCGCTGAATAGTACGCCGTATCAACGCGGTCTTGCGCTGAATGGTATGCCATATCAACACTGTCTTGGGTGCCGCTGGATGCGCTGGCTGACGATCCGATGACATCAGATGGGCCGTAGAATACGCCCAGTAGAATGAACGGCCACGTTAGATGCGCCGCTTAGGACGCGGTGGTTCCGGCCGTTCGGGTAGCGCGCCTTCGTCCGCGATCTTCAGCCGTGCGTTCGATGGATGCTTTCGTTTCTTTCCGTAAGATTAAGGCGTTATCTTCAGACGAGCGCAAGACGAAAAGACGGTGCGCGAGCCTCGTGAACACAAGCGTAGCAGACGACCGCGAGAAACCGGGAGCAACGGAGATACGGCGGCGCACGCAAAAAAAAAAAAAAAAAAAAAAAAAAAAAAAAAAAAAGCAAAATGGCCGCCTCGGTGGGCGCGCCAGCCAATGGGAGGCGCGAGACGGGGGGGCTCGCCTTGCGCGCGCGCGCTCCGCCCAATCAGAGGCGGTAAGTGGTTCTTGAGGGAAAGGGAAAGGTTGGCGCTATCTTCTGCAGCCCTTGAGGGAGCACGGCTCAGCGCCAACAGAGCCCCGGAACCACCCTTCGGAAAAGCGGCGAGAGCGGTCGTTCAGCTTGAGCGGCGCCATTTTGAGCTGGCGCAAAATGCTCACAAAGAAAACAGCTACAAAACAAGCCCAAGATGGCGGCGGTCGGTTGGCGGCTGCGGCCGCGGCGCGCGCGGGAAGCTTGAACAAATTTTGCCTGCCGCAGGTTGTTTCGCGTCTCCCGTGGCGTTTTGAAAGCCGATTTTTTCCTATTTACCGATCGAATTCAGGGTTAATAATTTTAGGGCAGCTGCTTGAAGGCCCAAACATTCCTAAAATGCGTTTTTCCAAAAATCAATTTTTCGGCGGTTTTTTACCATTCTAGAACCCGCGTCCCCCCTTATGTACGTTTTTTTTTTTTTTTTCCCGGTAAAACTGCCGTCAAAATCGGATCCAATGTTATGGCCACGTACGCGACTTAATTGCTCCACGTGTTCTGTGCGTGCTACCGAGGTGCCGCGTTCTTCTCGTGATTGAGTTCCCGAGTGCTGTGCGAGGACGGAGCAGCAACGCAAGCGGCGGCAGGCCGACCACGAGTCGACCGCCTCCGAAATCATCGCATCTGCTGATCGCTGTCAAGATACAGTGCGCGCCGCTGCGCAAACTACGCAGTTGCTACCAGAGTATACAAGCCGCCCCCCCCCCTCCCTCCCGCGCTGCCTTCCCGCTTTCCTCCCTTGTGCGCGATTCGGCTCACCATCGCACGCTTTCACTAGCACATAAAGCTACATGCGGCGTGTGGGGACGATGTTATCGCCCCTGCACTTTATACGGAACATCGCGGCAACCAAGACGGCAATAACGCGCCTGGAATGAAAATTATTGTTACGTGTAACTGATGCCCAAGGCTATTTACACTTTATTTACAGGGAAGATAATGGAGACCAAAATGGCATCGCTATATCAAGCAGGAACCCGTCGTTTTCCTTCTCCTCAGTGTAGCCACACTGTGGCGGCGGCTTTTCCATATCATCACCCCCGGCAGTAGAAGCACCGTCCTGGTGCTTAAGCTACACATCCGCGGTGAAAGATGTGTGGTATGGCTTAAGTCTCGCCACGTGAACGATGTCACTTGCAGCTGATGATGACGCTGAGAGGTCGGCGGGGATGATTTCATACGTGACATCGGTCACTTATTGCACCGCACGGTATGGTCCAGTGTAGCACGACAGCAGCTTTTTGGAAAGGCCCACACGGCGGATGGGTGACCAGATAAGCACGAGACGGGAGAAAAGTACTCGTCGCGATGGTGGCAATCATAGAAGTGTCTCTGATGCTCCTGTGAGGCCTCGAGGCGGGTGCAGGCGAGCTGGCACGCGTGGTCGGCGTGTGCGATGGCGTCGTGGGCGTATTCAGTGGCTGAACGTGCGGGTGAGGGCAGCAAAGTGTCCAAGGGCAACACGGGTTCTCGGCCATATAAGAGATAGAATGGTGAATAGCCGGCGGTGTTGTGACGCGATGAATTATACGCGAACGTCACATATAGTAAATGAAGATTCCAGTCGTGGTGGTCGACCGCAATGTACTTCGACAGCGTGTCGGTCATGGTTTGGTTGAGGCACTCCGTAAGGTCGTTGATCTGTGGGTGGTAGGACATGCTGAATTTGTGCTTTGTCGATCAGTAACGGAGGATGTCCTCGACGACTGCTGAGAGAAAGCTACGGCCATGGTCAGATAGTAATTGGCGCGGAGCACCGTGCACTAAAATGATGTCGTAGAGAAGTAAGCGACGTCAGTAGCACAACTTGTCGGGAGGGCTCTGGTGATTGCGTACCGCTTAGCGTAATCAGTAGCGACGGCGACCCATTTATTTCCGGAGTCCGAGAAAGGAAATGGTCCAAGAATGTCTAGACCAACAAGGAAAAAGGGTTCGGGTGGGTCTAGATGCAGTCGATGCGAGAAAACGGTCTAGATGCGTGTCGAATGTGGGCGAATAAACAATGACGTCGTCCAGATGGCACAAACAAGTGGACCACTTGAACCCCTGAAGCAAAGAGTCCACCATTCGTTCAAAGGTGGCGGGCGCGTTACAGAGACTGAAAGGCATCACCTTGAACTGATAAAGACTGTCAGGGGTAACAAATGCAGTCTTCTCTCGGTCCATGTCGTCAACGGATATCTGCCTGTAGCCGGACCGTAAGTCGATAGAAGAAAAATAGGTGGCACCGTACAGGCAGTCTAGAGCGTCATCAATGCGTGGCCAAGGGTAAACGTCCTTTCTTGTGATTTTATTCAGGCGGCGATAATCTACACAAAAGCGCCACGTTCCATCTTTCTTTTTGACAATTACGACGGGTGAAGCCCAGGCACTACACAGGAAGGCTCGATAATGTCCTTTTCAAGCATCTTTTTAACTTCCTGTTGGATAACAGCTCGTTCCGACACAGAGACACGATATGGACGTCGATGTATAGGGTTCGCATCGCCAGTATTTATGCGATGGGTCACGACAGACGTTTGACCTAAGGGTCGATTGTCAAAGACAAAGATGTCACGATAGCCTTCAAGAACGTAGCAGAGGGCTTCAGGTTGAGCAGGTGTAAGGTCAGAGGAAACCATCTTCTCAATGTCGACGTTACTGCCGTGAGATGACGTCACGGTATGGGCTGAGCTGAAGCTATCTTCAACTGTGAATGGCTCGACCTCATCATCCTGCAGAGCGCTAATTACAGCCAATGAGATCCCCTGAGGCAGGACTTGTGTGGTTAGCGTGAAACTTACAAGAAGAAGGCAGGTGCAGTTGCCAGGAATTGTCAGCACAGTGTGCGACACGGTAACACCATGTGTAAGTATAACGGCCAGAATTTGTGCGATCACGTAGTGCCGTCAGGTACAGCTGGTGAGGAAAAGAAGTCGACGTGTGTCACAGAGTGAAGCGGTAGGCGAATAAAATCCATGCAGCTCAAATGGCCAGGAAGTCAGCACAATGCGCACTGCCGTGAAGCTGCACTAAAGAATCCACACCTCTACGTTACCACTGAAATTTTCTCATTTTGGTGCGGGTTATAAGCGCAAAAATACGGTATAGGCTGATGATGATGACACTTGGTTACAGCAATATTAGCTATTTGTTTGGATGGTTAAGCTCTGCGCCACCAGTGGCTGGACCATGTAGACCGATCCGGCCGTTCACCTACGTTTGCGCTAAAGCTGGTTCATCACAGCAATAGTAGTATGGAAGGGCTTTAGTTTACGCCTCCGCCAAAGCGCCTAGCTCGCCTGTGGTTAGTGAAATACTGGACACGCTCGGCGCTGTGACAGAATGCTCGCAATGCACGCTACTTCGATAGCTTTCACTTGGGATTTACTGCCAGGCAGCTGGCGGAGAGGTTGGAGACCACGGGAAGTAGACGACACGACGTCCCATCATGACACAGAGCCAGTGAAGGCAGACTGTCAGGGGTCTGCCGACACCTTAACCCCGATCGCTTGGCGAACGAGTTGAGGAGAAAAAGCATGGCTATGGAGGAGGGTAACTTGTAATCGTCTGTAGCTCTCTTATTATGCGACGCTTCACACATATTGTGGTGCGAATGTTTTACTGTACCTGTACCCTATGCGTCAACAAAAATTGGCCGAACCATTTCAGGGACCCTTTATTGTTGGCCTGATTGGTGGTCGTACACTGGCCTGGCAAAGAGAAACCTGTTGTGCATCAGTAATCTTGTCAGGAAGAAGATTGTAGTATGCCAGGAAGTCGGAACCGATGGCTGGCTCAGAGATGTCGGCAATGGCAAAGTTCCAATGAAAACTCTGGCATAGGTTTTGATAATGATGTGCAGGTGGAGCGAGCCATAGGTCTTGATGGTGGACTGGTTCGCTGCACTCAGCTCGAAGGACATAGACAGATGGTTATTGTGCAAGTGAGCTCGTGGATAACAGCAAATATCGGTGCCACAATTGATGAGGAACCGCTGCCTTGTTATTTGGTCTGTGACAAAGATGTGGTGGCCTGCAGGTTGACAGCTCATGGTTGCATTTACGAGCGGCCGCTGGCGTCCCTGCAATCACCAAGAACATAATGTCTTGCATTTATGGGCTCTGTCTCCAAAGTGTCGATAGCGGCGGCCGGTTCCATCCGGCTGCGATGAGTCAACGTTGAGGTCACAAGTTTGAGGGTCATGGGGGCGAGACTGTGGGCTTTGATTCAGATGCTGTTGGATGCAGCTGAGCTGTCGGGTGATCTCTTCAAAATGGCGAACTAGCTCGCAGTTGTATGGTAGCGCATTGACGGCCTGAACGATGGGAAATTGCAACAACAGGGAGATGACGATGATGCGGCCAGGAATCCCGGCAAGTTGGTAGAGCAGCAGTGCCCACTCAACCTGGAGAATGGCCTGGATGTGCAGTGGCAGTCATTTAAGTCACAACGTTTGGAGGAAGTGGTCATAAATCTGTGTGTTGCCGGCGAGAGTGTGCGTGTGGCAAGGAAACTGCGATGACTTGTGGTCGCCGAGTTTTTCACACTGGAGAAGTTGACGCACTTTCTGGTCTTGCGAAAGAGAGAGCCGATGGATGAGTTCAGCCTTGAGGTGCCGGTAAAGGTTGGCCGCTGGTGGGTTGGCGATGATGTCCTGGATTTCAGAACCGTAGCGGGTGTCCAGATGGGGCGAAAACATAGTCTAGCGCATTCGGTCATGGGTAGTGTGCAATGAGGAGAACTGTGCCTTGACCTGCGTGACCCACACTTTCGGGCGAGTTTGACAAAAACGTCAGAAACGCAGCAAACATCAGGGTTGGCGCTGAGAGCAGTAGAGCCCGGGACACTAGTGAAAAACGAACTGAAAGCATGAGCGGCACAAATGGTGGCAATGGGGGCCCTCAGCGATACAGCATTAGTTGTGTCTGGGTGGAGCTGAACGAAATTGTCGAGTAGGTGCTGCTGATCCTGGAACCACTGATTCTGTTGTTTGAGTTGCTGCTGTTGATTTTGGATCAGCTCCTGCTGCACCTGAACCTGCTGCAGTAGTTGCTGTGCCTGTCAAAGGGCTACTAGGGCTTCTAAATCAGCCATGGCAGCCCATTTTGTTTGTCCTCAGGGTCACCAGATGTGGGATTGCGAAGTAGGCAAATCCCAACTTATACATGCTGGTTAACGTTTTTACTACATAACAAATGCTAAGTGCATAATAACACTCGCAAAGAAAAATGGCAGCCACAGCTAAGTCTCGGAGCAAGTCTGGTCCACTGATCTGTATGGCGAACAGTGGCTTTTTCGTGGCATGCAGCTAGCTCATATCTACTGCTGTTATCTAGGCCGGTGATGTGGGCAAGCGTAGAAAGTGTACTTTGCCAGACGAAGTGATGACACGACGAGTGCTTCAGCAGATCTATGCGCTGTGGGGTCTAACCATGCTCTTGGAACAAAAGGAACGACAACAGAGTAGTGCAGACAATCGCACGGGCATTTTTGCACCTTTCATACACCAATGCCAGCTAGCCAAATTACTACCAATAGAACATGCCGATGGGCGCAGACGAATCAAGAAAGTCCGAATTGCCGCAACAAGATATTGTGCAAATAGGTTCGCCCCCATGTTGAACACCAAGCCTAATGGATTGTGTGTACGATCATGCAAATGGTGGCACATTCAAACGATCGAGTTCGTTCATCCTGGTGCCCCACTCTGAAGCCTCGTAGGGGGGTTAAAATACAGGGGGTCAATATGGAAAAATATTCAGCAATAACAAAAGAATACATCAGTAGATACAACATCGATTAAGCTAACAAAGTACAGCAATGCCTCCTTTACTAGATGCCTGCTGCATCACTCGTTTCTCTGTTGGAAGGAGGCTCCCATAGTTCAGGGTAGCCGCGGAGAGACGGCGCTCACTGCCGACCCTACTTCCTGGTGTGCAGGAAGTGACGATTACGAACCTGGCGCGCGCAGACCGCGGGTCCTGCCTCCAGGATCGCAACCAACGCCGCTATAATATCGGAAGCAGGCCCACGTGATTTAGGTTTGCAGCGGCCGCCGTGGCTAGCACTCGCGGCTGACCCTGGTGGAAAGGAGGAAAGAGGAGAGCAGCAGGAACCAATTTCTCGGCTCACACGGCAGGCATCTTCTAAAGGAGGCATTGGCTTAAGTAACCCCACCGTTACCTGGCGTTAGCAGAGCAACATTCACGCCATCTCTCGTACTATTCTGCAACCACACAGACCGCCAGCAGTGCTCGGCTACGTGGGAACTCCGGATTACAGGAGATGCGAGTCATAAGGAAAACAACATCAGGGGACGTACCAGAGTCGAGCATCCCCACAACGCACAGTTGTGGCGAGGTGGCGAGCTACCGCCACAGTGGCATTTGAAAAGTTGTAGAGCCTGCTCAGAAAAACCCATTGAAGTTGTTTCTGTGACATAATCTTTTACGTTATTTTTCCCAGCTCTGAACAAATCTCATGAAATATGCTAAAAAGAAATTCACTGTGCTCCTGTGCATCTAATGTGCAGCACTCCCGATAGTGGTTTGAAAGAACGAAACACGCATGCATATAAAAAAATAAGGAAAGAAAGTAATCGGCCAAGGCGTCCAGCGTATGACAGTACTTTTGCTGTGAAGATGGTCCTAAAGGATAAGAGACAGGCTGTGGCTTAACGCAGATGCAAACACTCGCATCGGCTTTTTTTGTGACAGGCATGTGGACCGCGTTCTTTGAAAATGCAACTAAGAGTGCTGCACTCTAGATGCACAAGTGGACAGTGATGCCGTTTTTTATTATTTTACAGGCTTTCTTTGGAGTGTGAGAAAAGAGCCCACGTAAAAGATAATATCATGGAAACAACTTTGTCGGGCGTTTCTGAGTACGCCCTACAACTCTGCAAGTGAAAATTATGCCTTAAGACCAACATTTAAAATACTGCATAATTAATTAAACATGACTAATTAGCGTTAAAAAATTGTCTGCGTAACTTAGGATGACTGCAAACAATATGACAATAGATGTAATGTTCTTCTAAGATGTACAACAATATTTTTGAAGTTTGGTTCAAATTACATGAAACACTCAGCATATTTTACAGGACAACACCAGTCATTTGGCTCTTGTCTGTTTTTGTGGCTTGCAAGTGCTGAAAAGATAAAATAATGTAGAAGTGCAGCACCCACACATTCAGCAAACGGAACAAGATTTGTGACCTAATGAGCTTGCTGAATGCAGTCGCTTATTTGATGATGTGGCACCTCAAACTCTCTCATACCCCAACAGCTGAGCACAGTAGTCAGCCGAGCTTTTGTCCAAAGCTGCAGACCCGTTTCTACAGTGCAGGACTCACCTGAGCTTCTTCTGCATCAGTATACAGCACCAAGTGCAGCCCCTCCAGGGCAAGAAAGACATTTGTCTTTTTGTAGACATCAACTGAGCTTGTCAGGAAAGTCTCCAGCCTCTTGACAGGGTCATCCGCAGGTGCCGGGGAAACCATCAGAGGCGGAGACAGTGGGGTTGACACTGCAGTGTCAAGGGGTCAATGTACAAGGGTACAGCATGTCAGGTCCTGTACAAATCCTTGCCCGAAGCCAAACTGTATTTCGCCAAGCAAAAATGTGGATCATTTGATGTACCTTGGTTGTGTGACTCAATGACTTCTTTTTCTTCCAAGTTTTCTTTGAAGATGGCAATGATTGTGCTCAGATCCCTCTGACCGATGTTGACCTGGTTATTAACAAGTCAAAACAAGCAAATGTTAGATGCATTAAATTACCTATTCCACACTATCTCCACTCTGCATTCTCCACACTATCTCCACTCTGCATTCTCAAAATGCTCATTTAAGACACACATCACGTCTCACGTGACACATTGCAAAGCTTCAAACATTTAAACATTAAATAGAGACAAAGGTTCAGTTTCAAAAATCAACATGCACATACACTGACCGACAGTCATGAATGGGTTCACAAGAATGTTTCAATAGTAAGGCTGTCCAAAAAACAAGTTTCAGAAAAAATAAGTAGCACCACTGTTTTCTACATACAGCTCCAACAGTAGGGCATATCTTGTTTACAGACTGCCACTCAACTCTTGCGTGCTTCAGTGGAGCAATATCTACTCTAAATTTTGTGACAGTCAAGGCAGCGCCTGGCGGAAAAGAGGCAGCTGCCACTGGTACTGCACTGCCACTGCACTGACGATGTGCAGGTGACAGCAAACCAGGGGTGACTCCGCTCACGCTGAGTACACTCAACGCACTCGACAAACACTAAAGTAGTGCAAGGGAGAGGAATTCGGCATACGCATCGCCCACGTGGTACGATGTTCAATTCAGCTAGCGAAATTTCAGACGGCATTTCAGATGCTAAGTTCACGTGAACAAAGCTTGCCTTCTTGAGTCGAACGAGTAATTTCAATTCGTGCGAGGCGAACTAATGAGGGAAGCAATGTGAGACTCCTCAACACCACGGTCCACCAGATTTTGTCCCTCCACGTGCGACAGGCGGCTTCGTAAAGCCTTAGGCCTAATGCGTTGCTACCCTGACAACAACCGGCATACAAAAAAAAAAAAAAAAAAACCACCCAAAATGGGCACAAGAACAGGCAGCCGCGAGGAGACGTTAGCTCTGTGAGGTGGTCCTACCCCGCTCGGTGCACACAGCATCCGAGTTGACGGCGCCCATCGTCCTAGACGGTGTCGGAGCGCCCGGTGCCAGGCAGCAATACCAGTCAGCCCGTAGCAGCACCCGTGGCCCACGGCCACCCGGCTCCCTGAGCCGCGACTTCCGAAGTCAAAGATATAGAAGAAGCTATTTACATAAGAAATTCGGACCACCCACGAGGCTTCGGTACTACCTCGCTTCAGGCTTGCCAATGCTCCGTGGGCGCTAGGCCTCGCTCTCCCAGGATGCAGACCACGTACGTGGCTCTCGTACCGACGAGTGTACTTCAACAAAACACTCGTTAAAAGGCTTAGCATGTTGAAAAGTTCCAACACGCTACAGCGACCGTCGCCTCACTCAAGAAAGCATGCCGCCGAAACTAGCGCTCAAAATCCACGCTAGGAATACACTTCGGTTCAAACAAAGGTTGTCTCGAACCGAGCAAAACTGTCTAAGTTAAATTTCAAAATATGCTTATAGAAAACTTGCAGAATACTGAATCGCCCATTAGAAAGCACTAATTATGGAACATAGAGCGAGTGTACTAAACCTATCCATCATTGCGGAAAGGTCGATTATGAGCCCCGCCCTCCAACTTGTCACTGGGACAAATTCTCCAATTTATTTTGCCAGGACCATGATCTAATAATTTTGATCACCTGGGGGTCCCTTAGCATGCACCTGTATGTTGAGCGTTTTTGCATTTCTCCCACATTGAAATGCAGCCGCCACGACCTGAATCGAACTCGCAACCTTCATCTCAGCCGCCTGACAGATCTCAAAGGCCATGTTTTCGCTGGCTGCATGAACTATTACAGAAGCAAAAAATTAAAAAAAAAGACGCCATGTAGTAGTTGCCAATCTCTAAGGCTATACTTTTACTACGCTTTCACTAACTGAATTCAGCGGTAGCTGGAAACACGCCCAACATGTTTAGTTTTTTGACACCACTTATTCCTAAAACAAGTATTTATTTCACTGTCTGTCAGTATTTCGATTTTATATATCATTAAAAATGTTTCAACAAACTATATTAACGTTGATGTGTCAAAAACCCATGCCAAAGCACGCTTTCCGACGATTCAATGTCGTGTTGCGATACAATCCAATCCGAGGTAAACCCATCGTCTCTATGGCGGCGAAGCGCCTATGCGGCCGGTGCACTGGCGGTTCGTTTGCCATCTTCACAGCCTGCGAAGTCGCCTGCTCAGCTATTGAGGTATGACAGCTACATCGATCTCTATTTTAGCCATTGGAATAACGGAATGTATTTTGTTTGCAGGTGCCATCAAGCCCTAAAGTGAGTCAAAAGCCATGCATGTGAAAGAAAGCGCCACTGCAAACAAAGGCTATATTTGACGACTTCGGATCTCGCACCGGCAGTCAGCAGTCAACGGCCCGAGTAATCGCAAGTCAACACATCTTCGTAAAGAAACAACTGTTTATTTCCTAGCAGCGCAAACGTGGTGTTCGCCGGTGGGCACCGTGCTATTGAATGTGCAGGCTCCAGAAAGCACGCGACGGCGCCTGACGGCCAGTGGGAAGCCACTCCCTGCTTGGGAGCAATGTGACACGCGTGTGCCGGCCAGGGTCCCACTCCCGCGCGACGAGCAGGAGGCAGGCGCATACTACCACTATGCACTGTGCTGCCGTTTTGTGGTTTCTGCCACACGTATATTCTTGCTTGTGATTTTTTTTTCTTTATTGTAAAGCTTGTGCCTATAATGAATCGTCGTAGGGTTTGACAGTACAAATAAGTAATTATGATAATCGAACGGCACCTCAATTAATGGTGTTGTCTTTCCCACATTTGTTAAACTCTGTTTAACATGCTGAAATGAGTTTCTATTGTTTTTATATGTATTCGCGCTTTTCTAGCCTCAGTCATAATATGTGGATCTGTCAATTTTCTTTTTTATCAGCGAGTACATTTGTTGCTATGAACATGTGGGTCTTGCGGCGGCACGATGAGCACATGGTTCAAACTTGTCTGCACTGTCTTTCAGATTGCCGCTTGCACCGAAGCCAGATGTCTTCAGGAATGTGCTACCTCTGCGCATGATCCCTTTGGCCCATCCTTCAAAAAGTTACTCGGAACCGTCAGATCGGACGATGTGATACAACCACCGAATCATCGTTGGATTGAAGCACCAGACCTGCGTGGCTTGACCTTTGGCGAGCCCTTCTGCGCATAGAGTACTACCACAGCGTCACCTGGTCGTCTCTACAGTGCTATAAATCCGAGGACGGATGCTATCCTCTTCAGTGGGTCTTGCGGCGGCACGATGAGCACATGGTTCAAACTTGTCTGCACTGTCTTTCAGGTAGGCCCTAAGTACGATTTTCCCTGCTATAGAAGTGATGATCGATGTGTAGTGCTGCTGCCTGACCCACTGATGAGAGCGTTATCTGTTTTTTCTGTCCGTAGAATGTTGTTGATGTTATCTGGTGACGTCGAGACCAATCCTGGTCCCGATATGTTACAAGAAACACTATCGCAATTGCTCGCAGGGCAGGAAAAAATTCGTTCCGAGATATCTTCTTGGACAGCCAAGTTTGCTTCCATCGAAGAAAGGCTAAATAGGCTTAAGACGTCAGTACTACTAGTCACGGAAGTGATTCCGCACGTTCAGGAACTTGAAAAAACTGTCGCTCATCTTACAGACCTGGTATTGAAGCTGGACAGTCGTTCTGACGATCTTGAAAGCAGGTCGCGTAGAAATAATCTTGTTGTCTACGGTTTACCTGAACCCCATTCTGAGCCCTCCGGGCAACTGCTTGATACATTCACAAACTTAATATCTGATAAACTTGGTGTTCAGTGTGCAGACATTGAACATTGGCACAGGCTTGGGGCACGTCGAGGTGATAAACCCCGTCCTGCTATCTTCAAATTTTTGGACTACAGGTCAAAGCTTGCAATATTACAGAATGCGCGAAAGCTTAAAGGAACAGAAATATATATAAAAGAGGACTTCTCTGAACGGGTTCGAAAGATACGCCAAGCTCTTTGGAGACTGTCTGTAAATCAAAGGAAAAATGCCTCTACGGTTCGTCTGCAATATGATTCCTTGCTGATAGACAATGTACGCTATGTGCTGAATGAAGCAGGTGATTCAATCATTAAAACCAAAAAGCAAACCTCTGCTGCAAATGAAACTTGACTGCATTCTGATACTAATTTCTCGCTGGTAAATGTTAATGCCCGCAGCCTTCTTAACAAAATTCAAGACTTTCATCACTTTGTTGCATTTTATCATCCTTCTGTGATTTGCGTGACTGAAACGTGGCTTGATGAACACATCTTAGACTCTGAAATTTTGCCGCCAGGTTACATTGTCCTCAGGAAAGATAGAAGTGGCCGGCGCGGTGGCGGTGCGGCACTCTTTGTAAACCAAGATATTGAGTTTACAGTATTGCCTGACGTTCCTAACTGCGAATCTGTATGGTGCAAAATCACGCTTTGTGGTCTCACTTTGGCTGTAGGAGCTGTTTATCGACCCCCTGACACGGATTTCACTGTCTTTTCTGATCTTACCGATTATATAACCAAACACAAACTTAACTGTTGTAAAATGTTAGTTGCTGGTGATTTTAACACCCCTGGCATAGATTGGCCCAACGCTATCTGCAAATGGCCGTCACAAAGTCATTTGTGATTACTTGATTAACATGACTATTTCTTTCGATTTTACACAAATTGTGAATACCGCAACCCGCGAAAGCTCAATTTTAGATCTTGTTTTCATAAATGAGCTACTTAGACAAAATTGTTATGATTGTAATATTGTTGAAGGCCTGTCGGACCATAAGGGTGTCATTGTTTATTTGAATTTAGCAACTGTGCCTAAGCTTCCTTCACATCAGTCTGTATTGGACTTTGAACGTGCCGACGACAACTCCATAACTGAGTTACTCGCATGCTCTTTTGATGAGTTTTTGAGCTGCGCGAACCATTCCTCTGTTGACGTGTTAGTGAACCGTTTTTGCTCAATTGTGAATCAATGTATGACTGATTACATTCCAACCAAGTGTGTGAAGCGCAACCCCAAGCACCCGTGGTACACACGTGAAATCATACACTTAATTCGTCGCATCAGGCGTCTTCGCAAACAACCCTATGCAAACAATCCAATGCAAGCTTAAGTGTTGTCCTCACTTGAAAATAACTTAAAATCTGCTATGTCAAATGCGAAAAGTTACTACTTTAATAGCACTTTGTCATCCTTCATTAAAAACAAACCGTCAAGGTTCTGGCGAACCATCAGTCCACCAAGTCAGACCTCTCCTTCATTCATTATTGCCAACCAACTATGCTCAGATAATCTTAGCATCACTGAAGCCTTTAATAACTACTTTAAATCAGTGTTCACCTGTGATGATGGACGCACCCCCACGGTTTGCGCTGTTCCTTCAGCATCACCTTTTCCTAGTATGGTAATCACTTCAGCTGGTGTACATAACCTTATACTCAAGATCGATACTATGAAAAGTACTGGACCAGACAATATACCAGATATGTTTTTACGGCGATATTCTGAATGGAGCTCGCGGTATTTATCCCTAATTTTTTCAAAGTCTATAGAATCATCTACTGTTCCAATACTCTGGAAATGTGCTAAGGTTGTTTCCATTCACAAAGACGGTAATAAGCAGTTAATGTCTAACTACAGACCTATTTCTATAATATCAACATCTTGCAAACTATTGGAACACATTATTCATAAATATATTATTGAGTACTTATCCGAACATAATGTTCTCTCGCATGCTCAACATGGCTTCCGTTCGGGATTCTCGACGGTAACTCAACTTCTAGAATTCTCCCATGATATTGCAACCACGCTCAACCTCAGAGGACAGCTTGATGCCATTTTCATTGATTACAGTAAAGCTTTCCATACAGTGTGTCATAAAAAACTTCTTATTAAACTGAAGGCAATCATTCATGATGATAAACTACTAGGTTGGATACAGGACTACCTAAGTACAAGAACCCAGTTTGTTGCATTTAACAATGTTCACTCATCTCGTGTCAATGTTACATCCGGTGTACCACAGGGGTCTGTCTCGGGTCCTTTGCTGTTTATTGTCTATGTAAATGATGTCGTTGAAGTAATTACGGGTACTTCTGGTCAAGATACTGATACATCAAGATGCTGATGACTGCGTCCTTCATTCTACTATAACCAGTAATCATGATCAGTTAGAGCTGAATGAAGTCTTCGCCTGTTTTTGCGAATGGAGCAGAACATGGCAAATGTCACTTAATTTTAAGAAAACCGTTTCAATGACTTTTTCAAATAAAAAACAACCATTACGATTTACATATTTTCATGAAGCGCACAAGCTTGCAAGCGTCCACACGTTCAAATACCTTGGTGTTACTTACTCCCCTGATCTGAAATGGCATGCTCACATAAAATGCATAACCAACAAGGCGCTGAGAAAATTAGGTTTTTTTAAATGAAACTTACGAGGATGCAACTAAAGAATGTAAATTAACGGCATACAAATCACTAATAAGGCCTCTACTTGAGTACGCGTCGGTAGTGTGGCCACCACATCATTCCAAAGACATAGACATGCTTGAGTCTATTCAGAAAAAAGCCATAAGATTTATATTTAATCGTTATGACCGCCATTTCTCACCGACATCACATGCTAGTAAGCTGCTATTAAAGCCTCTGGCCCATAGACGTACTTGTGGCCGTGTTGTTCTGCTGCATAAAATTGCTCATGGGAAAACTTACGTCAATGCACCTATTTTTTTCACAACCCCTTCTTCTCGGCCCACCAGAAGAAGTCATCGTCTTAACATTGTACCTTTGAATCCATCAATTGATTGTTTTAAGTTTTCCTTTTTTCTACATACTATTGCGATTTGGAATGGCCTTGACGGGTCCTTGCGTGAGTTATCGAGTGATGAATTTGCCGACCTATTTCCTAATTATGTTCATTAATTAACTAGCTCTTCTTGACATTTGATTTTTCTGTATTGTTTGTTTTATTTTTTGCCACCAAAATGTATTCTTCAATTGATTGACATACATGTGCACTCACTCCTGCAATATCTTGCTATGCAAGATGGCAGTATATGTAAATAAATAAATAAATAAATAAATAAAGAAATATAATAAAAATAAGCTTCCGCCCATTTGCGGAATTCCGCAGGCTGATTTGTCATACGCGGCACTAAGGGACTCAATAAATATTCGAAAGAGGAGTTTAAGAAACCTGACTATACTTTCGCATTGCCCCTGCAAGAGGGTCGGACACTAGTCGAAAGGTGGAAGGATCGAAGTGACGGCGCAACGCATTCTGCTCAACCGTCCAGTAACGACAGATAATGCATGTTTTAGAGGCGACCGTGTCCTCTCGCAGATGCAGAAGAACGCAAACGGGAAGTACAAGCAAATTGTAAATGTAATTGTGAAGGCAAAAAGCCGTGGCGTGGAGTAGCTTACCCATGGAGAGTTAGTGATAGCAGAAATAAAAATAAGGAATTGAGTGATCGCATTAGAAGCGATAATAATCAATTCAAGAAATCGGGCCAATTGATATTAGTAGGACATATGAACGCGAAAATGGCTAATTTAGACGGATATACTGATTATAATGGTTCTCTACTCCTGGACCTGTGAGATAAACCGAACCTTATACCAGATAACAGGGAGTGTTATGGACAGGTAACGTGGCAGTGCGGAAACAGGCAATCATGTATCGACTACGCCTTAGTTTCAGAAATGGTCTACGAACAACTAGACCCAATGATAAGAGATAAGATAAGAGAATGAAATGATAGACATGGAAAAGATAGCCTGAGTAGCGATCATAAACATTTATTGTGAAAATTTTTGAGAGATGCTAATGCAAAATACGAACCAATAGCATCAGAATTTCTAAAAATGAATGAAACGCAAATAACGGAGATCACAAGAAACATAGAAAAGAAAATTAGGCCGTTTCCTACAACAGTCTGGGAATATAAGGGACAGGTAGACGTTGCGCAGCAGAAGATGAGGCAGACGGGGAAAATGTCTTGAATTGCAAAGAGGAAACCACGCCACTGGTGGCACAAGGAACCAAGCTATATAAAAGTCAAGAAGCCGTCTAATGATCATAGAGGATCCAAAATTTGGGATTACACGTAAAAAAGGTGCTCTGTGGATGAAACAAGTACTGAACAAAGAAAAGGGTGGCGAGGGAGCTCGTGCAAAAAAAAAATAATAAATGCACAAGTGAACATTGGGTGCATAACATTCGCAAAAGAGACAAAGGCGCACCAAAATGATTCTGGAACCATGTAAGAGCAATCGGAGCTCCAACTAAACATTCGCAAACGGCTATAAGGGATGAAGATAGTTACATCTTCGAAGGAGCCGATGCGCTGCGGTACATCCGGGATGTTATTAGGAATGCCTTCGGCATGAAAGAAAGCGTAGCTCTGACTCAAACTGATCCGGCATGCGAGACCAAAATTGAGCATAGAAAGCTTTTAATGAAAAAAAAAACCAGAATAAAATGTCCCTAATAACATGGCCGCAGGACCAGATGAAATCTCAATACAGCTTATCAGATGGGTCCGAATGGTGAGTCTCAATTGACTAGTGCCATTGAGCATGTCATTAAAATAAAGCAAAATGCAACGCGGAAGCGTGAAAGCAAGATTAACCCCATCTACAAATGCAAAAGTAATAACAATAAGACGTGCTCGTACGCATTAGTTATAGTAACGTCGGTGATATATAGCATAGCAATGCAAATCCTAAAAGTATATAAAGTTGACAATTTGGGTTAGAAAGATAATTATATTGAGGGAAATACAAAATTGTTTTTTTTATTTTATTTATTCATTTTTAACATACTTCGGACCTAAATGTGGCTTAAGCAGGATAGGTACACATAATATGTAAAACAGGTAGAAAAAACAGTTGAAAAAATAACAGTAAGGCATTTTACATGACAGAATAAACAAGGTTCTAATTTACGCATAATTGGCCAGGCTCAGTTAGACGCTTTCACTGGGATATAGTGAGTGGAAAAAAACTGAAAACTGACTAACATTAGTTTTAGTGAAATACGGATTTAAAGAGTGGGCTCGATGATGTCTTGTTTTCCTCGTGGTCAGAGAGGATTATTCCGAGGTTAATAAGCAAACTGAAAAAAAAAATGTTTAGACGGCTGTTAGTTCTTTGTCTTTCGAATTTTTTAATATTGTTAGAAGTCAGGAGCTCAGTCGGCGAGTCAGTAAGACTGAAGTTAGACTAAATAAATCCAACAGCCTTTCTTTGAATAGCTTCGAGTTTCTTGACGTTAACTTAAGCAGAAAAATCCCACAACAAGAACATTCTAGTTTCGCTTTTATATACGTGAACTAACTGAGATGTGTAAGGCTCTTAGGGGAATTCCCAAGCTTGTGCTTTAAGAAGTACAACTTACGGAAGGCAAAAGAATATGTGATGTAGCTCTGTCTTTTTTTTGTCCTTGTCTCAGTGACGCTGCGTGTTTTCTCCTAGTATGAACCAACTCGCCAAAGTTAAAGGTTTACGGCAGAAGAACATATCTTATCGATGTGCAGGTTCCTCGAAAGATCACTAGTTATTGTTACGCCGAGATATTTGCAGTTGCTGACCAGATCTTGTGTGGATGAACCCAGCTTAGACAAATTAGTAAATGGTGTTTCGTATGAGTTATGCGGAGATATAAAGCTTTTTTCTTTTCAGTGTTAACAACCATACCAAGTTCATTATACTATTTCAATCAATTATCGAGACTTGAGTTAAAGTTGTTTCGGCCAACAGAATTGTCAAATCGACGCCATATTTCTGGATTTTAGCAAGGGATTTGACAGAGTTATTCATCAAAACCCCATTCTAAAGCAATGTCTAATATAAAACTACTGGAGGCTATATACGCAGATATAGACACTGTTATATTTTTAAAAGAAAGTTTTCGCACAAGATGATAACTTGCAGCATGTGTTTGAGGCACGTGACTCATTTGTCATCTCTGCTTTCTGATGTGGTTTCATGCCTATTACTCTCCATGACAAATTCTATCTGCATCGGTAGACGTGTTTTTTTGTTTGTATATATGTATGAGCGTACGCGGAACAAATAAGGAGCAGTTAGCGCGCAAGGATCATAGTCGTCTCGTTTCGCCGTGTTAGCAATCCTGTGTGCGCCACGTTTGCATTGCAATCATACACCATACAGTCATGCCATACCAACTAGCCCTCGTTGAAGCATTTCTACATGTATGTAACACCTCCGATCAAACAGCTTTGCAGAGAGACCTCGTTAAAATACCGAAATTGTGCGGAGCGTGTTGAATGACCTTCAAAGCAAATAAATTCAAAGGTATGCCATTTTACTGTAGCAGTAATTCCGTGGTATTTTCTTACAGAATCGGAAACACTCAGCCCGAGACAGTGTGGTCCTGTAACTACCGGGATGTCGCATGTATGTGATCACCTGCCCTGGCATACACATATTTCGAACACCATATCATGCCCTAATAAGTACTACATTTTATCAAGTGTGCTCTGCAACAGGCCCCGTAAAACGCAAAAATTGCTTTTCTGTAAATCACTTGTTCGATCAAATATGGGATATGCATCTGCAATCTAGCATCCACAACAAGCATACCTCATAGACTAACTCTCCAGAACATCGCTACTAGGTTCGTTCGTTCACAACATTCACATGGCATCAGTATTTATACACTGAGAGCAGAATCTGCGTGAAACCCTTTATTTAACCGCCCACGTAATGCTAGTCTTCAGCTATATCTCAAGTTATTTTCCAGAACCCTTAATCATGCAACCTGCAACGTACCCGCAGCTCGATTCGCACCAGTGATCCGGAGCAAGTCGCACGCCCGCGTGACCAAGCTTTAGCTCGGGTGCTCCTATCTAATTACATGTAACAGTAGAATTCGCTTTTCTCGGCAACCACTGGCACCCAAATTTGACGAGGTTTGTTGCATCTAAAAGAAAAACTTACAATCTAGTGACTGTAGGTTTCGAATTTTTGATTAATGTTGTTTTTGGCAAAACTGGAAATTTTCGGAAAGCGAAGCTATCAAGTTTACTACTCTGTAACTCCGGAATGAAAAATTATATCACAATTCTGTGAATTGCATCTAATAGCAGCATCTAAAGCGGACAAAATTGGTATGTTACAAATTAAATCTCACATAGTTTTGTGACATGAAAATACGGCTTTTGCAGAACCCTTGTACACAACGTAACGGATTCACGTAAGATATAAGTTGACATTCTGAATTTGTCCTCTTTGAATGATCTAATGGATGCCGGTTACAGAACCGCGATATCGGTTCTTGATGCAGGAGGAGGAAGAATAAACATTTATTGCGGAACCAGCACTTTATGATGGCCGGGCCTAAGCCTCCCATGAGGGGACGTCGAGGGCTTGCCTCGCCGCCACCTCACGGGCATGCTGGGTCGCCCAGGTTTGTTCGTCGAGGGCGGAGCTCCGCAGAGCCTCACGCAACCTCGACGAGAGGGTCGTGGTGTTAATGTGTGCGTACTGTGCTGGGCACTCCCACAGCATATGCGGAAGCGTAGCCGGGTGAGTGCCACAGCACCGGCAGTTGGGGGTATTGTAAACTTCAGGGAATATAAGGTGGAGGCGGGCGGGTGAATGGTACGTATTTGTTTGTAGCAGACGCAGGGTGGTAGCCGCGCCCGGCTGAACTTGGGGTGAGGTGGAGGGAAGGTTGGGCGACTAAAGTAAAATGGCTTAACGAGATCGTTGTAAGTAGTCAGACTGACCCTGGTGTCTAACTCGTCTCCAGTGTCTCCGGCGCGGTTGACTAGTCCTCGCGCAATGAAGTGGGTGACCTCGTTGAGGTTGGGGAGGTGTGGGTGGATAGTGCCCGCGTGGGCCGGGATCCATGTCAGGGAGATCATGCTTTCTTTAGAGTGTGGTGCCTGGCGGAGGATACGAAGAGCTTGAGGAGAAATACGGCATTTGCTGAAGTTAGTGACGGCTGAGCGAGAGTCACACACGATGGTGTGACAGGTGGGATCTAGAGTGGCCAGGGCGATGGCCACTTCTTCAGCCGTTTCGGCAGTGGGGGTAATGACGCTGGAGGCGTGGTGTAGGACTCCATCGCGTGTGGCGACGGCCACAAATCGTGTGTCATGGGAATATTGGGCTGCATCAACAAATTTAACGCCAGGTACTCGAGCAAAGGCTTTTATGATTGCTCCGGCCCGAGCTTGGCGCCGGGCCCTGTTATATATAGGGTGCATATTTTTAGCAATAGGGTCTGTGTGGGTCCAGCAACGGATGGCAGTCGGGATCGATTGTTTGGGGCCCTGCTGCTGATGGTAAGTAAAGCCAAGCGTAGATAGAATAAAGCGTCCCGTTTCAGTAAGGGGGAGCCGTTCAAGCTTAGAGCGTTGTTGTGCTTCAATGAGTTCGACAAGGGTGTTGTGAACTCCTAGTTGGTTGAAGAGTTCTTGATGCAGAGCTATTAATTTTTAAACTTCGTGCTTCTATTTTTCTCGCACTTTCGAACTTTTAAAATTTATTTAACAAATTTCAAGTCATAAATCGAAATTCAGCTTCCAACAGTCACTAAAATGCAACTCTCTCTCTCAAATGCAACAAATTTCATAAAAATCTGTCCAGGGGTTATCTCATAAAAGCGTTTCTGCGTTTTACATGTATTTGAACGGGCCGGGTCAGAGTTGGGCGCGAGCTGAAGCTTCCTCTTACGAGTGGAGCACGATAGCATTCAAATATCCCTGAATGCTTGCCAGGCTTCCCGACAACTGCAGCTTTCTTCTCAAGCGAAGCTTGTATTGCCTCACAAGTGTCGGTGCCATTGTAGGTGTGACCGCAAAAAAAAAAAAGAACTCTCTCAAGTTGCGCGAAAATAAAAATTGCTCGACTGGTTCCGAGACCACCACACTAACTGATTCACGCACTATCGGTTCATCATACCAGTAAAGTCCAGGTTCTTTTCGTACCACTCCTCTACTTGGGCGTCCGAGACGCACCGCCAGAGCCGGTCTACGCAAGTAGAGGATGTACTGCCGCTAACGATAGTGGCGACGGGTTCGCGGCGCTGAAGTAGACACAGAGATGATGAGAAAAAAAAACACACTTTCTATTTACAACTATTTACAAGAATTCACAAATGCGAGTACACATTCAAGGCGGAACTGGTACACATAGGGCGACCCTATATCGACATAGTCGATGGTGCATAGCACCGTAGTTTGTCCAGAACGCTTGGCCGGGGCAACGGGGCCAGGTTTTAAACCCTTCGGTACCCCGCCCCAAGCATTTACCACGCAATCGCAACCGAGTGGCTTTGACTGGTCCGCCGACGCACCAATCACGAATCCTGTACTAGGATCGTCTTGTTCGCCGGCACTTCCAGTCTCGGGCTTCTTCCGAGCGCCCTTTTCTCTATCACCTTTTACGGTTTCTTTCTCCCTCCCCCGCAAACCAACATACAAATAAAAAGAACGCTCCATGAAAAAAAGGGGGGGGGGGGGGTGACAGATGCATAGCATGCGTGCTCCCGCGAAAAGCCACAGCGACCAGCCTAATGGGTTCAATGAAATCTTAATAAGCAAGTAGAACCTGCAAGCCGGAGCAACTGACCTTTGCTGTGACGCTATCCCTGCTCGCACTTATTAGAAAAGCCGATAGCGTAGTAGCTGCGGGTCATACGTCAATGCAAGCTGTGAAACGACACTTTGGGCTCGCGTATCCCTATTCAGTAAAAGCTTGCTCGGAGAAGCCCTTCACGACGGTCGATTGGCAACGGTCTTCGAAACGGGTTGTCAAAGGCGGTTACCATGCAAACAGGTGTGCATAGTGGATAATGCGTGCTGCGTTCACGCTCTCTGTGCCTATTATACGCCCGGCACGCGCACATCAGGAGCCAGCGACAGTCATGGACATCTAAGCTTTTGCTGTCAGGTCGACTGCACGCGATGTACGTGACGAAGCACCGATATTCCCTCTTGTTTAGGTCAGCTTTGTGTACTCTTGGGTGCTAATGGCGTTGTCACGCACCCTCTACGTTTGCTCAGTGCCAGCTGGCTTTACTCGCCCCACCACGTGTCAGGTATAATTGGCATGTGATGAGCTGCGCCTCTGCCTAATCTCGGCACCGTCGCCGCGACGGGTGCCCACCACTGGCCCTTAATCCTCCCATTCTATTTCGCTTGTCAAGCAACGATCATTGACAAAATGAGCTAGCTGTCTCTTCCCTTTCTTCGCAGCCGTTTCATTTGGCGAGACCAGGTTGAACAAAAACACCCATCAAAACACCCTCCGAGCAGCAATTAAACAACGAGCTAGCGCTTCTGGCAGCAGGCTTAAAATACCCATCCTTAAAAGCGGGGTTTTATATGCACAGGTCGTCCGCATACGCTCGTGCTCGGCACGCGCTCGTGCTACTCCTCCCGCGTACGTGAGTGAGTGAGTGAAATAACTTTATTGAGGTCCAGAGAAGACGCAGGGGACACCCCGCGCCACCCGGCGTACGTCGTCTGCTTCCACAGCTGGCTGCGTTGCCGCTAATAATTCCAGCGTAGAATTTCATTTCTGTTCTGTCGTCGTAATTTAGAGGCCACGTTTACGGGGCTATGAGCCATTGCTTAAGAGGGTATGAGCCATTCAATGTCTTATGTAACAGACAGATTTACTTCTGACGAAATTTTACGGAAATCCTTCCAGAATGAACGCGCTCGGGAAAGGCCTCATCGCTGACGTGCCGATTCTAGTGGGAGGGCCTCCGAAGCCCAGGCGAAATGTCATCGAAGAGCCGCGGACCCCGAGTTGAGGGAGCGCAATGTTGAGGCCAAACGTCAGCGAAGAGCCGCCGACCCTCAGTTGCGGGAACGCGATGCTGAGGCCACATGTCAGCGTCGTCTCACCCTCCAGGAACCCGACAAAGGTGTTGCACGCATCGGCAAGCTAGCGCCAACTTCCATGGTGCGACGGCCAGGTTTCAGCGCGACTTTCTCAACCGGAACTTCGGAGCCAGCTGCAGTGCGTGTGACCGGTTGTAGTTCGAGCACAATGTGGTACTCGTTAGTGCAGTTCGTTCGGAGGAACACCGAAAAAACATACGAGAAGCTTCGCTTACTCACATTTCCTCGACAGGGGAAGGGCTACTAATTTTATCCACCTTCGCCTCTGCGCGCCGCTACCGTTTTACGCTGCCGAGGAGGCGAGCGCCATCTGGATGGTGTTTACGCAAGTAACGTACCCGAGCGCGCCGCTGTTGGTATGGTAGAAATTCTGCAAAAGGGGTTTGTGTTTGAGTTTCCTCATAACCAAATTATGTTGAATTGAGTTTTGAGTTTATTAATCACATGAATATTTGTACATTAGGTATGATATTGTCACGTAGTAGTGACGGTAAATAAAACAGTCGCAAAACTGTATGACGAAACTGGTTGTTTATTGGGCGAACTTGTGCCCACAAAAGCAAGCTACACTCAAAGCACAACGATAGCGGCGAACACAGTCGGCGATCGTCGAAAATCTGATCAGCGGCAAAACGCGTCGGCTTTTATACCTGAGTCATCGAAGGTTCCAGAGTAATCCCTGGTACGCGCGTGTCTTCCAGAAAGTTCTAGACAATTCGCGTCGCTCATACAATCAGATAACATAAGCGTCGGTGAAAACAGGCAACGGAAAGAAGCATCGATAACGTTCTAGAAACTTCCGATACAGGCGCGTCCTGCGCCGAGCGATAACGTGTAACATTTGTTAGCCGGTAGAAAGCGGCCATCGGCGAGAGACAAACATGTATATCTGTCAATACCCTCCCCTTAAAAAGCATCGTCCCGATGCTACAAACAAATGTGAAAGCGTAAACAAAACCACGCATAATAAAGAAAAAAAATAAAGTAACAAAGTACCTAAGTTCGTCAGCGGGCGTAGAAAGGCTTAAGACGCACCACATGGATGACTTCGGGTCGTGCGCGGCGCCGCTGTGATTGCGAAATGCCGTCTGGCACGACCTCATAGTCCAGTGCGCCAATACGTCGGATGATCTTATATGGTCCGAAATAGCGACGTAAGAGTTTCTCGCTAAGTCCTCGTCGGCGTATCGGAGTCCAGACCCAAACACGGTCTCCGGGCTGGTACTCGACGTAGCGTTGTCGAAGATTGTAGTGTCGGCTGTCGGTTCTCTGCTGGTTCTTGATGCGCAGGCGGGCGAGCTGTCGACCTTCTTCGGCACGCTGCAAATAGGTGGCAACGTCGAGATTGTCTTCGTCAGCGACGTCTGGTAGCATGGCGTCAAGCGTCGTTGCCGGGTTCCTTCCGTAAGCCAGGTTGAACGGCCCCATGTGCGTCGTTTCTTGCACGGCCGTGTTGTATGCGAAGGTCACGTACGGAAGGATGGCATCCCACGTCTTGTGTTCGACGTCGACGTACATTGCCAGCATGTCGGCGATGGTCTTATTTAGGCGCTCGGTGAAGCCATTCGTCTGCGGGTGGTAGGCGGTGGTGCGGCGATGGCTTGTTTGGCTGTATCGCAGGATGGCTTGAGTTAGTTCAGCCGTGAAGGCCGTGCCTCTGTCGGTGATGAGGACTTCTGGGGCACCGTGACGCAGAAGGATGTTCTCAACGAAGAATCGGGCTACCTCGGCGGCACTGCCTTTGGGCAAGGCTTTTGTTTCGGCGTAGCGGGTGAGGTAGTCCGTAGCTACGACGATCCATTTATTTCCGGACGTCGACGTCGGAAAAGGCCCCAGTAAGTCCATCCCGATCTGCTGGAACGGTCGGCGAGGTGGCTCGATTGGCTGTAGAAGTCCGGCTGGCTTTGTCGGCGGTGTTTTGCGTCGCTGACAGTCTCGGCATGTCCTTACGTAATGGGCGACGGTCGGGCGTGCTGGCGGCGGCGGCGGCGGTGGACGACGGAACTGCGGCGTTACGGCGCCCTGGCGCGAGCGTGAAGTGGGGCCTTGACGACGGGCAACGGAGGCGTAGGTCAGCGCTTCCGGCTGGGGTTGTGGCGATTGCGGCTGCACATTGGGATCTCGAAGTGAGCGCAGAACTTCTTCTTTGATGACGTCGGCGATAGATGCCACTTGAGGCTGCGACCCGGGAAAGAGCTTCTGCAGCTCCTCGCGAACGACTGCTCTGATGGTCTCGCGCAGGTCGTCGGCGCCTAGTGCTTGAGCATCGGCGTAGTTGGTTAGGGCACGGCGGTTGTATTGCCTGGCGCGCATTTCAAGCGTCTTTTCGATCGTTGTGGCCTCGGAAAGAAATTCGGCGACACTCTTGGGCGGGTTGCGCATCAATCCGGCGAATATTTGCTCTTTGACACCCCGCATCAAGAACCGAACTTTCTTTTCCTCAGACGTATCGGGGTCGGCGTGGCGGAAGAGGCGAGTCATCTCCTCCGTGAAGATCGCGATGTTCTCGTTCGCCAATTGCACTCTGGTTTCTAATAAAACTTCGGCCCTTTCTTTTCGCACGACATTCGTGAAGGTCCTCACGAAGTTCTCACGAAATAGGTCCCACGTCACCAGGGTGGTCTCTTTGTTCTCAAACCAGGTCCGAGCAGCATCATCCAATGAAAAATAAACATGGCGTAGCTTGTCGTCGTCGCTCCATTTGTTGAACGTCGCGGTCCTCTCGTATGTCTCCAGCCAGGTTTCAGGGTCTTCAGCCGATGATCCAAGAAAAGTCGGTGGCTCCCGAGATTGCTGCAGCAGGATGGGGGACGCTGGTGCTGCCGTTCTGGTCGTTGACTTGGCCTTGATTGCGGTGGTCTTTTCGGGAAGAAGTCCGTACTCCGGCACAAGTCCGTGCTGCCTACAGCTAGCTCGCTGGTCCTTGGCGACGTTGGTCTCGTCCTCCGGTTTCGGGCTTGGGTCGCGGCTTTGCGGGGGCGTTCGGTGCATGAACGAACTAGCACCTCCACCAGATGTCACGTAGTAGTGACGGTAAATAAAACAGTCGCAAAACTGTGTATGACGAAACTGGTTGTTTATTGGGCGAACCTGTGCCCACAAAAGCAAGCTACACTCAAAGCACAACGATAGCGGCGAACACAGTCGGCGATCGTCGAAAATCTGATCAGCGGCAAAACGCGTCGGCTTTTATACCTGAGTCATCGAAGGTTCCAGAGTAATCCCTGGTACGCGCGTGTCTTCCAGAAAGTTCTAGACAATTCGCGTCGCTCATACAATCAGATAACCTAAGCGTCGCTGAAAACAGGCAACGGAAAGAAGCATCGATAACGTTCTAGAAACTTCCGATACAGGCGCGTCCTGCGCCGAGCGATAACGTGTAACATTTGTTAGCCGGTAGAAAGCGGCCATCGGCGAGAGATAAACGTGTATATGTGTCAATATAAAGGTGGGGCCCTATAACTCTCGCAGGAGTTGTGGAAGGGGCCCCTATGTTATATGCTGTTATATAAAGACTAGAGCGCGCGCGAAAAAGAATGTGTGAGACAGTACAAATATGGTACATACTCATGAAGCAAGTGACGCGAGCATAAAAGAGCGAAGATTAGTTTTGTAGCTGATAAATGGCTGTTGTGCTGTAAGATCTGTTGGTAATTTATTCCAGAGCTGTGATGTGGTATGCGAGAATGTAAATGATCCATAATTAGTGCGAGATTTAGGAACGGTTAGAGTTTTCGAGGTGACTGATCGTAGAGGATATGTGGTATTTTGATAATTAATTTTTACAGAAGGACATAGTACGATTTTTTACATGATTTTATAGAGCAAAACGAGAATGTGGTAATCAATGCAACGTTTCACCGGCAGTATGTTAAGTAATGGGTAGGCTAATGTGATTGAGTGCGTTTTTTTTAGGAAGAGGATAGCTCGAAGAGCTGTATTTTGTGCTGCAATAATTGGCAATAAAGTGGTGGGGTACGTGAGTCCGTATATGGTAATAGCATACGTAATATGCGAATGTATCAAACTGACACAAAGTGTACGGAGTGTGTTCAAAGGGAAGATGTAACGTAGTTTATACAGTATTCGGATTTTCTTATAGATGGTTAGCGTAGTTTCGTGGATATGTTTATGCCATTTTAGTTGACTGTTGAGGTAGACGCCCAAAAATTTCGTCTCGTTAACCCTTTCCAAAGAAGAGCTGTTGAAGTTTAATGTTTTAGTGTTCATTAGTCGGGTGTTTTTTGCAGTGAATACTATATAGTTACTTTTCTTTGTGTTTGCGAGAAGACAGTTAGATTGAAGCCAGTTAGATAGTCTTAGCAGGACATCATTGCCTTTTTTGTAAAGATCTGTTTCCGTATTAGCTGTCAGGAAAATATTGGTATCGTCTGCGTATAAAATGCAGTCTTCTGAGAGATAGTCGGGTAAATCGTTGATGTATGCTACAAAAAAAAGGTCCTAATATGGATCCCTGGGGAATTCCGCTGTTAGTTATCATTTGGGATGACGACACATTGCCAACCACTACGTACTGGTGCGGGTTTTTCAAATATGTGCTAATTAGGCTTAGGGGCGCTCCACGAATACAATACTTTTCAAGTTTTTTTAGCAAGATGTCGTGGTTAACAAGATCAAAATCCTTGGTTAGGTCCATGAAAATACCCATGGTTAATAATTGTCTTTCTATGTTTATTTTAGTTTTTTCCACAATGTTAATTAACGCTGTCTCAGTCGACTTACTTTTTATATATCCGTATTGCTCTTTAGCATAAACGTTGTGAGCTGTGAAAAACTTATCTAATCGTGCTAGCACGACTTTCTCAAAAACCTTAGAAAACGGGGACAATACGGGTATTGGTCGGTAATTGGACATATTCATTTTATCCCCTTTCTTAAACACTGGCACAACCTTGGAAATTTTTAGTAGTGTCGGGAACGACCCTGAAACGAACATATCGTTGATGATATGTGATAGGGGTTCACATATAATAATCGAACAATGTTTAATCAGTAATGCAGATACCAAGTTTAGACTGGTTGATGAAATTTCTTAAAGAAAGGATTATGTTGTTCACCTCATGAGGGTCAGTAGGCTTAAGAAAGAGAGAACTGGAAGGGTTAGTTCTTGTGACTGTGTCTGAATGTGATGTATGTGAGTTATTTACAATTAAATCATTGGTCATTGTAGTGAAGTAACCGTTGAAGCTTTCAGCAATAATAGAAGGATCACTTACTATCGTGTCATTTACCGAGATTCCACATATACTGCTTGTGTTGCACGTGTTTAGCGCTGTATTTATCAATTTCCATGTAGCTTTTGAGTCACCATGTGCTTGTTTAATTTTAGCGTGAAAATTATTTCGCTTGGCAACCGTGATTAGGCTTTCAAGCTTTTTCTTGTATGTCCTGTACTTGTTTTCTAAAGTGACATTGTGTGGTTTTCGCTTTAGTTTCCTATACATATTATCTTTGTGATGTATTGACTTTAGAATACCGGTTGTTAGCCACGGTTTTCGCTTTACGTTTCTTTTGGATACCGTTGAAATACATTCACCAAGTTTTTTACATCTATTAAATATTTTCATGAACTGTTCATATTTATTGTCAGTTGTATTGGCCGAATATACAGAGTGCCAGTTTTCTGTCATTATGGCATCAAAAATGATGTCATATTTGTATGTTATACGCTTCTGCTGAGTACATAACTGGTTACTGGATGTGATGGTTGTGAAAACTGGAAGGTGATCATTAATGTCACATGCCAATATTCCACTGGAAAATTTGGTGTCCGATATGTTTGTGATGATGTGATCTAATGTGCTCTGTCTTGAGTTAGTAATGCGTGTTGGTACTCTGATTAATTGTTCTAATCCGTAGCTCGTTAATAAGTCTGTGTAGTTATAAATGTCGGTTCGATTAATGTCAATGTTTATATCACCCAATATAATAACCTGAGTAGAGTTGTTACTGTTGTTATCAAGCCACTTATCTAATTCTGATAGAAATCCAATTTTGTTGTTTTGCGGTGACCTGTATACGACGCTTACTAGTGTGCGTTTATTTTCATGAGGTACAAAGCTTCTGGAAGCTTTATCTGGTGGTATTTCGATAACGAGTGCTTCGCACCATTCAGATTTAAATACTATGTCAGTTCTAACTCTGTATATTACGTCGTTTCTAACGTAAAGAGCTACACCCCCATGTACAGTTTGGTTACTTGCAGTATTTGATGATAAGCTTCGCCTACAAGCGAGCTCCAGGTGATAGCCGGGGAGTGGATATGGTTGACACGTGTTTTCAGATAACCAAGTTTTTGATAAAGCAATGAAGTGAAACGTGTGTCGTAGTGTTGCGCAAAGGTAAACAAATTGATCGTAATGTTTCTGGAGGCTCCTTATGTTCAGATGCAGTAATGATAAATCGGATGAATTAGGTAACTGATTACTAAATGTTCGTGGTTCATATTATGTACATGTTCATGTTATCTCGTACATTCCAATTACAATCCGACGCTATCATGTCTGTGTGTTGTAGTTAAGTCTAATTTACAATTTTTCTGGCGGATTTTACTTTGAGAAATTCAATTTTGTTCACTAACGCCTCTGCGTCACGCAGAGGGCCTGCGTGGTCGGGGTGGTTCGGGATGGTTTTCTCCACCATCGACGCCGGCCCTTACGCCGGCACTGACGCCGACGCCGGATTTTCTGCGACACGGGGCCCGATATCCCGTTAAAATTCTCCATCGAAGTCCCACGCTCACGCGGGCGAGGAAACTGGGGATAAGGTGTCTAGACGTCCTTCTCGCCCGCCTTTCTTTGTAGGGTGGCGACAACCGCGTCGTCTGCTACGGCACGCGCTACATGTTCAATCTCGTTCGGCGGCACTGTGCAACTAGCGTGGTGACACGAGGCGGTCTCCCTGTATGTTCAGACATGCATGCAAGGAATAACTCCGCAAAAGTGTTCCAACGTTGCGTGACGTACGATAATTCAAGTTATCTGCCTATCCTTGTTTTTTGCAGTGAAGCTGCTAAGGGCTGAGTCTCGGATGGTCGTGTTCACGTATAGAAAGAAACTCTCATTGGCTGTAGGCTCTATGTGCGAGTGAAAGCGCGCGAGGGACGCGCGCTTTCACGGGGAGCGAGCGCACAGCGGAGAGCAAACGTGATTTCTTCCGTCGCGCGAAAGTGCATGGGGGGACGAGAGGGAGGGAGGGGAGCAGCACCAGCAACGCGCCGAACTGTTATCAACGGCGGCGGCGTTTTGCCCGCGTTCGCACCGAAGGCGTGCGGCGTTGGTGACGCGTTTATGAAGAACGTGCCAACCTTTGCCGTACACCCTATGGCGGTGTACCGTAGCGACCATAAGGCTATGGTCCCTGTGGTCACTGAATAATCGAAAACCACCGCATCATATGTATTTCTCATGCTTTAATAGTTCAAATAACCAATTACACTATCACATCTCAATAGTCACAATTGGAAACACATAATTCCCACCATAGTACAGCTTCGCTGGTTTTCCATCTCCACCACAGTCGAAGGATTGACAGTTTTTTTTTTTTTTTTTGTAACTCGGAAGCAGCTCAAACATTTTTGTCCCTGAAGCTCTCGTTTGCTCGGTGCATCGAAAATCGTTGGGCCTTGACACTTTTGTTTTATTTTCCCCGCTCTTCTTTACATTTATGCGCCGAGTCTACAGATCGCATCTGCCTCTGATTTCTGCGCATATTTTCTTTAATATTAACATTAATTGCTCCTAAGTAATTAGATGGTACCTAGAATTTTTTTTAATCAGTGGACATGCCGCAGCGCATAGAGAAAAGTACCAAAAGGCGTCAAAGTACCTGGGATCACTTAACACATTTCGAAACTGAAAGGCTATATGCTTTCTGCCAGCGCATAAGAATAATTTTGGAAATGATGCATGCAAAGAAAAGCTAAGCGAAATATCTGCAGTGCATTCGAAGCAGCGCTCGACGGTTTCGGGTTACGAGCGTGTGCTTCTCGTGATTTATTTGTAGTGGTAAGCATGCAAGCATGGGCAAACCTACCTGACAATAGTCTCAGTCTCGAGTTCTAGAGTAAGACTGGCTGTGACTGCGGTGGAGATTACCAGTGCTTGCGTTTGTGGTCGTATTTCGGACTCTAAGTGCTCGAAAAGCAAACTCACACGCGCAAGATTAAACAAAGGACACGTAAAACAAGCGTGTATATAGAGATGCATAAGCGCCAACTCTTACGTATCTGAAGAAGCAAATGTTGCAGCGAGCTGGAAATTGTACGCATTGCGGGGGCGATAAAGGTAATGTTTAGGCAGTGTTACGCGCGCGGGGATGCAATAGCGGCGTTGTGAGAAGTGACGTCACTTTCTGTAATTTTTCCTAGCTTGTCCGCACCCGCGTCGTGAGTCTATATATATAGAAGCGCCGCGAGAGAATTACTAGGTTTGGTTTGTAAGGTAAAAAATTAGGTTCCAAACAAATCGAGATAACCTTCGATGACGTGCAGGCGAAGTTGGAATGTCATAGGGCGAGATAAATAAAGAGTCACAAAGTAACCTTAAAATTCTAATAATTGTCGGTAGACTAAAACGATTACCATCAGGAACTATTGAGTGTACTGATTTGTTAAGTTGTGGATACAAAGTGTAGTTGGAAAGAAAAAGCTGTGTACACGCCCGAGACCTTCGTGGCAGCCCATTGCTGTGTCTATTATTCACCATCCTTAGACCACCTTTTTTATCTCTTGGATATGACAACATCCGTCAGCGATTTCGCAATTCGATTGTACGATTTCGCCAGCGATATTGTACACCGTACTGCGGGACGCAGCAACGAGACATTTTTCATTAGTCACAAGAAGGCCAGTAAGGCATATGACGACTGCTGACCAGGCAAGCGCACAGCGGCCGTCTCAAGCGAGATGGAAAAAAGGCGAAGCGCGCTGATACAACTGCTTTCGAAGTGGTTTTGTCGACATCGACACCTTCAAAGGATGTCACCACCCTGCACAGAGTGGAGGAGGAGGTGCGCATTGAGGCACCCTGCTTAGGAAGTGGAATCAATGCTAGCAGACCACTCTGGCGCCTTTTGCTCTCAACACCACTCTTCATTTCTTCAAGTTCCCTTTGTTGTATCCTTCAGATGTAGTGTCCCAAAGGCACGGGAATTGTTCGACCAGTGCAAAACAAAACAACAACAAAAATTGATATCGTCACTTAATTTGGTCATCGCCATCGCACAAGTGCAACGCGCCACACAAACGTGACAAGGCTGCCAACCACAACAAAGAAACGGTTGCGATATGGTTGCCGCCCTCTCGAGGAGCGACTTGGTCAAGGTCCCCAGACACCAGCAAATACCGCTGCCTCCTCCGCCAAGCAGGGGTTCTTTGTTCCGTCCGGACAGAAGTTCCCCCCCGCCCCTCCCTGGGAATACGCAGCGGCGGCACGCCATCTTGAAAAACTTTGACGTCGTTGTCGCGTACTGAGCACTCCCCGTGCCGACAGAGACAGCCCGGATATCTCCCACGTGGGAATACCCCTTTAGGAACATACCTAACTCCCATGTGTTGGTTAGGGACGTGTGGGTTAGGGACCATATAGTCAAAGGTAGTGAAGAATAGAAGCAATGAGCCAGCCAATGAGCAATGAGCCAATGTTATGAAGAAGGTTAACCTTTAGCTTTCGACGCGTAGGTGATAGCTGTGCTATCGCGTCAATTGGTGGTACAGGCGTCGGATAGCAAACAGGTCGACCTGCTTTACTCAGCAGATTACTCAGCAGATTAAAGGAAAACTTACTCAGCAGATTTCGTATACAACTATTCAAACAGCGTATATTATACTGCATTCAAACAGTCTATTATCTGCGGTTAGCTTTTGTAAGCGTGAGTGAGCTTAGGAGTGCATGTGTGCCCGTCCGGACTACTTCAAAAAGGACAAATGGATCACGAGAATATCCTGAGTTTTTGTGACCGATCGTCAATGAATCACAGTAGCGTCAGCACGGAGCCAGCACATAGAGCACGTCTTCAGCAGGCCAAAAAGCTGTTTTCGATGGCAGGGTCTATGGCTACAGGCCCGTTCCTCCCAATAGCGAGAAGCTTAAGCGGCTAGGAAGCTGTAGAAACTTATTTTGAGCTATCTGGTTGTCCATCTCGAAGGGGAACAAGCAGCGCAAAAGGAGGTGGACAGAAACACATACTCACAAGACATATGCCATGCGTCCTACCATACATCCTGTTACTTCATGTTTCTCTGCTCGTCGTTTGGGGCCACTTGTATTATATAAAGGCACCTTTCTTTAAAAATGCAGAGATTGTATGGACCTGACAAGCAGCCTAGCAGCAACCACTATACACTGCATTGTCCGCCACGTGTCCTCGTCATTATTATGTAAGTTAAATAATAATACGTATCATCGCTAACCTTTTGCACAACATGAACACCAAACGCTTATTTGTCAAGTTTAAATTTACCCTAGTGCATCAGAATTTCACCGAACCTTTATTACAATACCAGGAAGAACGATTTATTCCTAATGAAACTAGTATGTCAAGAAGAACGCATCTCCTCACGCCTGAAGACAAACCGAGATCTCTGAAGAGTGTATCGCTTTAGAGCAATTTATGCCTTATAAATTTTTAAAAATCATGTGCCAAGGGTGTTAAATTCCTACTACGAATTGGAGGTTATTATATATAACATTACACCTTCGGAATTTTCACTTTCATGTCTGCAAGACTGACGACAAGCTCGATGCATATAGCAATTACGATTAATGACTAAGCATCCATTTACCTAATTTTTTTGTATACTCGCGAGTACATTTCTTGTTTTGTTTCTTGAACAAAACGTATACGTTGTAATACGCCTTTTTGTATCATGCGTTCAACTCTGTAGTGGGTCAAATTGGTGAAACCGAAAAAAAAACTGCAACTGTTCATTTTAGTCTCGTATGGTACAGTATGTTATCTTGTAATAATCCTATAGTTTGCAAATTTGTTGATATTCTGCAATTTTCTAGAAACCACGCAGCACCTCCGCGCTGCCAAGTCTTGTAACCGAAGGGGGCAGGGTGCTTTTCAGGCTGCATTTGCAGCTTTTCTTTCCTGCCTCCTTCAACATATTGAAAATAAAGGTAAACTTCAAACTTCTTTTTGGCGTTGAGGTCTTCGTACCATCGATGTAGCACAGTCTCGCTTCCCAATCATGCGCTACTTTTTACGCGTTTCAGAAATCCGGAAAAGCGAAGCATAACAAGGTTAGCGGTAATTCAAGAAGCTCCTTAGCACAATTCTCTTTTGCCTGACAAAGTGTAAAGGCACTGCACGTTAGACTCACAACCAGTAATATGGGTACAGCTTTCTGTTATTGCAACGTGATATCCTGTGTACGAGTGTTTTATGCATATTTGTCGGGTTTATAGTAAAGTTGTCTATGCAGCCTCGTAGAGCATGGTCTACGTAGTGAACCGCGTAGATCACGGCTTGTTTTAATTTATGTTCCTCAATTAAGGAACAGCGAGGAAAGACGCCCCATGGCGTGCAGGGCTAAAATGTTTAGGTATGCTTGAGTGAGGGTACTGTAAGTCACGACTGTTGTCCAACGTGCAAGCCAATGCTACTTTTCATTTTCTATTGTAAGCGAAGCTTGTATACGCGGGCCTGCGTCGGCGATGTACCGCTAAAAAAAAACAGCTGCTCTCAGAGCCACACAAGTGGTCGGCACGCGCTCGTGCTCGTGCTCGACATGCGCTCGTGCCACTGCTCCCGCGTTCGTCGTCGTCGTCTGCTTCCACAGCTGGCTGCGTTGGCGCTAATCATTCCAGCGTAGACTTTCACTTCTCTTCTGTCGTCGTAATGGGGAGACCGCGTTTACGCGGATCTGAGCCATTGCTTAAGGGATTATGAGCCATTCATTGTCTTACCGTAACGGACAAATTTAATTTTGAAGCAATTTAACGGAAATCCAACCGGAAAGAACGCGCTCGGGAAGGGGCTCGTCGTCACCGTGCCGTATCTAGCGTGAAGGCTTCCGAAGCCCAAGCCAAACGTCAGCAAAGAGCCGCGGACCACTAGTTGAGGGCACGCGATGTTGAGGCCAAACGTCAGCGAAGCGCCGCCGACCCCGAGTTGCGGGAGCGCGATGTTGAGACCGAACTTCAGCGTCGTTTTCCCTCCAGTAACCCGACAACGGTGGTGCACGCCTCGGCAACACTATCGCCAACATCCCCGGTGCGACGGCCAGGTTTCAACACAAGTTTCTCAACCGGAACTTCCGAGACAGCTTAAGTGCTTCTGACCGGCTGTGGTTTGAGCACAACGTGGTACTCGTCAGTGCAATTCATTCGGAGGAACACCGAAGATACACACGACAAGCTTCGCTTAACCCCATTTCCTCGACAGGGCTGCAGCTACTTACTTTATAATTTGAATTGCTGCATACACGTTCTCTTTATACCCATGTTAACGGCCGCCTAAGGTGTCTCGTCATGTCTGTCATTTCACAGTCATGTCGAAGGAACGTTCTTGGAGTAGTTCCTATGGGCAACGTGTGAACCATACTATGCCAAGAGGCACACTTAGATTCACGGAGTGCAATATAACAAATTTTGGCAAACACTGCCCAATGTTATGCACAGCTCGCCGTGTTTGCAACTCGGAGCGTATTTATTTCCGTGAACATCCCTTGCTTGCACTGTTCAGCCTGGCAGGGAACAGCTGCGTGGGTTGAGGAGAAACAGAGCACATCGTCATGGCTGCCATTTGAATATTACACTTGGCTAAGTCCTTTCATTGTACGGCGTGGACCTTTTAATAGGGCTGTGAAACAACCCTCGGTCTTGGTGCCAAGATATTCCGCGGATAGAATACAGTGCTCTGAACACCTCAGCCAAATTTTGCACTCGTGTGCGGCACGTGGGGCTAACAAGTGGAGCGCGGAGCTTCCTTTTTCTCAACTCTCTTTTTTGCAGAGGCCTTACCCTCACCCATTTAGAGGCTGCCATGGCGGCTGCCCCTTGAAGTCAGTGGGCAGATTACCATAGAGCGCTGCTATTGGCTGTTAGCTGACATAAATCAACAAGCTTGTTTGGATCAGTGCGCTTTTTCCTACTGTTACTGCGTATATTTATTGATGCTGTGTACTTAAAAGGCTGAAGTGAGCGAAAAACGAATTTCTGTAATAATCATGTACTTCCGGATGATGCCGACTATCGTCTGCTCACGCTCGGCCACGCCCGCCCACGTAGGAATTAAAATTTAGCCACCCTACTTATCCGTGTCGTAGACGTCGGATCTCGCCAATTTTGATTAGTTCTGAATACTCAACTAGCCTCGAACCATACGAAACTTATGGTCAGACCACACGTAGGTTTGCCAGTGCGCGTTCCGTCCTGGCAGCTCATGGCGAGACGCCTACTGGCAGACATCTCTTCGTAGTGAGCTAGTGATAGCGCTTCAAAATACACAATTTGGATATGGCTACTATCCGTCGGTCAAGCTGCTGCAGGACAAGGCCCGTCCGCACACCTTTGCACGGCCAGTGTTGAGAAAATGAGCGCGAGCCCGCTGTCCAACCCTATCGCTCGCATGACAAACGTTGCGCCATAATGGCTATACGCCCCACAGTTAGGCCACTACAGTTGCATGCATGTAGATACCGCGGCCGCCGCGGGGTGTCGCTACGAGCCTGCTCGCTGTATCTCGCTGAGCTGGCTGTGGCTCACTGAGGACAACCACGTGCTCTGAGTGCTCTCTGTGGCTGACGTGGCTCGAGGCGCGTTGCGAGCCTGTCCAAGAGCCAGCATCCGACTGGAACAGGTCGTCTGCTTCCCGAGTCCCCCACCCTCGAGGTGTATCACCAATGTGGTCGAAGCTCGCTACGTTAAGAATCCTTTCGATGCGAGTCGGCAATGCTGCATCCATCGCTTACCCGATGTGTGCGCTGTCTTCGTGCTCGCACGAGCGAACATAAACACAATTTCGACTCTCCGAAATTGTGTGATTGCCGTAGAGATAAGTGCGAATGAAAATGTGCTACTCATGCCACTAAGTGCACAATAATTTACCGTCTGTATCTGTAGCCAATGCACCTAAGGCCTTATATTTATTATAATAATTATTTTACAATGGATGCACTAATACATCCATTGCAATGAATGCACGATCTTATTCGTAGGCCTCTATACAGCCTCTATTTAAAATCAGTTTTAACTCATAATTTTGCTAAATTAAGGCAAATGTCCTGGCGCTCTTTGGCCTTAGAGGCCCTTGCGCCAATAAACTGCAATCATAATCATCATCAAGTGCGAAAAAACACAGCCGCGCGTAGCCATCTAGTTTACTGTAGCACAGAAAAGTGATGAGACACGGTGAACTCAACCCTAAGTGGAGTTTGGCGCAACGTAAGCGCTAAAATCGGATGAAGTGGCACCTACGTGAACATCCAAAATCAAGTTTGAACTACACCCTACGGTGACGTTCTGTAAGCGGAGAGTTGTGGCCACGCCCCGCTCCGCCGTAGCCTTCGCGGTGTGATGCAATGAAGGAGGAGCGAGAGCACCAGAAGGGTATAAAAGGCGATATTTAATCCCCAATAATTCCGCTTTTGCTGAACGCATTGAAGTACGTTTGGCTGCAAAACGGAGATAGGCAAATGTGCAATAAATTCCAGGTCATCGTAGGGATACATACACCTTATAATTCAAAAGCCTTGGTCGAAAACTCTTTGTAATGACACGCAGGTAAAGGTACTTCTCTATATTGGCGAGAGCTTGGGCTGCGCTACATTTTCAAAATTACGTGATGGAAGCGCTAGCTACATAAGAGGGTGCTCGGGCTGCCAGCATTCAGTGACAGTCATGAATTGCGTCTAGTCTTTACGCGTCACGATCCCACGCAAAGAAGTTGAGTGCAGTGCCCTTCGCATAAGTCGGTGGGTCCCATAACTATTTCAACACACGCTCCCCCTCATGATTCCCGCGCCCACATAAATGCAAGCCTTAATTGCAAAGGGGTACGTGATGCTACGGACCTTTGCGTGCAGTACGCTGTGGCGGGTAACTAGGACAAATGACGCGTCCACGCGCGGCTGCAACGCTAATGCTCCGAGGCAGCGACTCTCTCCTCATTCTTAGCCTACGCGTCAGCGTGAATGTACGTAAAATGCGACGCTCAGCGGCAACCTGAATAGCTGCGCATCCAGCCTTCCCAAAGACGCAGTTTTAAATGGGAGCTGGACGGGATGCCTCCTACGGGGAGGCAAGGGCAAGCGCTGGGACCTCGAGCGACGTGTCTTGAAATATACGCGCGCAGGGTCCGTATGACGCAATACAAATAACATAGCGCAGTTAGGACGAAAGACAAGTCGAGACAAGTCGAGACAGGACAAATTTCCCTTTGCCTTACCAGGGAAATCGTAGAAGCTACCGAGATGGTACGGGCAGGAGATGATTGCGCCAGTTGACCGTCAGTAGCTTTACCAAAAAAAAAAAAAGACCTTGAATTCTTGACATAGACGGCACGTGGCAGTTTACCTTGTTCCTCTCTGCAGATTCATTATGGGTGTATATATATGCTCAGGATCCGCAATAAAACCTTAGTTGAAAGTTAGCGCTTGTGCTGTCTCAACTTTCCCTTCGTCTTTACTGCGCTATGTTATTTGTATTACGATGAATAAACAACGTGTCCAAACATATTTCTTTCCGTATGACTTAAAACTATTCCAATCAGTTTTTATTCCAAACTCGTGACGTCAGATTCACGTAACCGCCGACGCAAGCGTCGGGCGGTTGCCCGGATTGTTGCTTGAAGAGCCCAATGAAACGCCCCCCTCGTTTAGATGAAGTCAGCTTCACTTGCTTTCGTAGCAAATAGCATTTCCTACCTTGACAGCTTGTCCTTATCCAATTGACTGACAATAGGTGAGGAACACGCAGAAGTCGAGAAGGTTTCGGTGGGGCCGAGCTAGAGCAGTGAAAGTAGATAACCGGATGAGAAGGGTGGTGCGTGCGTCTGCGATGGGCCCGCTTCCCTTAGCGAGCGGTGGCTGGTCGAAAATCGCAGCGGCGTGCAACTCACTGATAAAAATGCCGCTACAACGGATCCTCAGCGATGAAGTGTTGGAAGAGCGATGTCGTATACGTGCCGAAAGGGCTCGACAACATTATACAGCCACGTAGAAATATTGATTATGCGCAAATTAATCCATTCTCCCCGGCAGCTGAGAGTAGCCGATGCCCAGAGTGATCGGCGGGCAGCGATCTTTAATTCCTTTCAGAATGGGGCAGTCTTCGCCTGTTAAGAAAATAAAATCAGAGCCCTTTCATTATGTGAAGATCGAAGACCAGCGAAGCTGTACTTGTTGATAACTATCATCATCAGCCTATATTTATGTACACTGCAAGACGAAGGGATCTCCCATCGATCTCCAATTGCCTCTGTCTTGCGCGAGCTGATTCCAACTTGCGCCTGCAATTTTCCTAACTTCATCACCCCACCTAGTTTTCTGCCGACCTCTACATTATTTCCCTTCTCTTGGTATCCGTTCTGCAACTCTAATGGTCAACCGGTTATCCATCCTACGCATTACATGGCCTGCCCAGCTCCATTTTTTCCGCTTTTAATGTCAACTAGAATATCGGCTAACCCCGTTTGTTCTCTGATCCACAGCGCTCTCTTCCTGTATCTTAACGTTAGGCCTAAAATTTTTCGTTCCATAGCTCTTTGTGCGGTCCTTAACTTGTTCACGAGATTCTTTGTTAACCTCCAAGGTTCTGCCCCATATGTTAGCACCGGTAGAATGCAATGATTGTACACTTTTCTTTTCAACGACAGTGGTAAGCTCCCAGTCAGGATTTGGCAATGCCTGCCGTATGCACTCCAACCCAATTTTAATCTTCTTTAAACTTCTTTTTCTAGATCAGGGTCCCCCGTGACTAATTGACCTAGATAAACGTGCTCCTTTACAGACTCTAGAGGCTGACTGGCGATCCTGAATACTTGTTTTCTTGCCAGGCTATTGAACATTATGTTTGTCTTCTGCATAATAATGTTCAACCCCACTCTTACACTTTCTCGGTTAAGGTCCTCAATCATTTGCTGTAATTCGTCCCCAATGTTGCTGAATAGGACAATGTCAACTGCCAACCGAAGGTTGCTGAGATATTCGCCGTTGATCCTCTCTCGTAAGCCTTCCTAGTCTAAGAGTTTGGATACTTCTTCTAACCATGCAGTGAATAGCATTGGAGAGATTGTCTCTCCTTGCGTGACCACTTTCTTGATAGGTATCTTTCCACTTTTGTTGTGGAGAACCAAGGTTGCTGAGCAATCCTTGTAGATATTTGCCAAGATATTCACGTATGCCTGCTGTACTCCTTGATTACGCAATGCTTCTATGACTGCTGGTATATCTACTGAATCAAATGCTTTATCATAATCTGTAGCACACTTCACTAATCATTGTCATAATTTGAATATATTTACATTCTAAGCAATTTACGGCGACTGATTTTAAGCCCCTTTACAGCCATGTTACATGCTGTGTTACCAGTGTTAACTCATTACACAATGCGCTTGGCACTCTTTTACCAGAACTGGCCCCTAGGCCATTGAAACCATTTACTCAATCAACCAATGAGAAGCTTATACAAAGGAGAAGGCTTCTTATTTTGGCATTAAATTTGCGACACACATGAACACTTCCTGATAAATAAAGCACGCTATATACTTCTGTCGGACGTGCCTCAGGGCTTACTTCCATTACTCAAACTGACATTTCCTCATTTCTGAAGGCTATTCATTTCAGTTAGGATGGTAATTCTCCAGGAAGGAGGGAATAGAGATGTAGAAGATAGGAAGAAGGGGAGAGGGAACAAACAACAAGATAACGGGTCACAAAGACAAGTTAAATAATCAGAAAGAATACATTACTACAGTGGGAACAGGAAAAGAATATCCCCGAAGGTCACACTCATTAATAAACAGTGTCGCGGGATTATTGCTACGGGGTTGCAAATGCTTCGGGCTTTATTGACCGTTAGCGGCGAGCCCAGTCGCGTTAGCTCCTGCGCAGAGCATTTGAGCACTCAAGCGCAAGCGCTATGAGCAGCGCCGATGGCTCAGTCTTCTTATTTCTCAGCAGAAAAAGTGGCAGCATCGATCTTCAGGCTCTCTTCGTCATTAAAACATTAATAAAAAGTTCGAAAGCTCGTCACTCGCAAGCATAAAATATATGTGTTGCAACAGGGAAGTCATGTTTCTTCTAGAAAAGTAAGAATGGCGCGATGGCAGAGAATCGCCTGACTCGCTGATAGCAGTCGATTTTCTCTCGAGAGACAAAACTTTTCCCCGTTCGTTACAGTGACTTGCATAGGGCGCCTGAGTCCAAGCCGTTTCATATCTTACGAAGCGTCTTGCAAGAATCACTGGCTCCGCCTGCGCATAAAGCGCGTGTATTCGATTCACTGCGAGAGCACTGTCACGACGCAACTGCAACCGTCATGAATGGGGAACCAGCGCTCGCCAGGAGCCGCTTTGGCCGTTCGAGCGTGCAACTAAAGTATGCTGACGCCTTCCGGTAGGAATGCTTGGACAATGGCTCCTCATTTTTGAACGATAACAGACGCGCGCCTGTATCAACGTTTGTGTTTTAGCCCGATCCGTCCAGCTCTGCTCCGCTCAAGGCCATGTGCTCTTACGTTCTAGACCGCCCGTGCCCAGACAGGCCAGAAGTTGGACACCGGTGATACAAAGTGAGCGGTGTACTTGTTGAGGCCGAATTGCAGCACGTGTTACTGAAAACTGTTTCCTCCGCTCGCCACGCTGTGGGTTACAGCACGTGAAGTTTCAGCGTAGGTTGTCCATAAAGAATATTGACACCTGCGAAAAACTCGTTATCGCGGTTCAACTCTTCAGCCAGACGACTAAAGTAGAAGGTAGTGGCCCAATGAAATGCCTTTCTGCGATCGTTGAGGTACATTTTGTTTCTTTCTTTGTTTGCTTGTTTGTTTGTTTACCAGAATTGGGGCGCAGTAGTAAGAACACGGACGACAGAACCAACATAGACAGAAGCGGACGCTTCAAGGTTAGAAGTGTGCGCCTGTTATGTTGGTTCTCTCATTTGTGCTCTTAAGTCCTCCGCCACAATTCTGGCAAAAAAAAACGAATATATTGGCGTCAATTTTATTTATTTTTTCTGCAGCAGCAGATGCGAATAGTTTTCTAGTCTATGCGCAGTGAGCGAAGTGTAAGAACAGAGGCCTTGAACAATTATGCCACATGAATCTGGCATCTCAAAAGAGGAATAATTCATTATTTCAATAATTATTTATTTATTTATTTATTTATTTATTTATTTACACTGCAGGCCATGTTCAGCCCAAGGAGGAACAGAATACAGTGTTCACAAATATTCAAAGCAATAGAATATACACAATGCCAGATGCTTGTCATCATCATCATCAGCCCATATTTTTATGTCCACTGCAGAACGAAGGCCTCCCTGCGATCTCCAATTATCCCTGTCTTGCGCTAGCGTATTCGAACATGCGCCTGCAAATTTGCTAACTTCATCACCCCATCTGGTTTTCTGCTGACCTCGACTGCGCTTACCTTGTGTTGGTATCCATTCTGTAACCCTAATGGTCCATCGGTTATCCTTCCTACGCATTACATGGCCTGCACAGCCCCATTTCTTCCTCTTAATGTCAAATAGAATATCGGCTATCACCGTTTGTTCTCTGATCCACAGCCCTCTCTTCCTGTCTCTTAACGTTACTCCTAAGATTTTTCGTTCCATTGGTCTTTTTGCGGTTCTTAACTTGTTCTCGAGCTTCTTTGTTAACCTCCAAGTTTCTGCCCCATATGATAGCACCGGTAGAATGCAATGATTGTAAACTTTTCTTTTCAACGAAAGTGGTAAGCTCCCAGACAGGATTTGGCAATACCTGCCGTATGCACTCCAACCCAATTTTATTCGTCTGTGAATTTCTTTCTCATGATGAGGGTTCCCTGTGAGTAATTGACCTAGATAAACGTACTCCTTTACCAACTCTAGAGACTGACTGGCGATCCTGAATTCTTGTTCCCTTTCCAGGCTATTGAACATTATCTTTGTCTTCTGCACATTCATCGTCAACCCAATTCTTACACTTTCTCGATTAAGGCCCTCAATCATTTGCTGTAATTCATCTCCATTGTTGCTGAATAGGACAATGTCATCTGCAAACCGAAGGTTGCTGAGATATTCGCCGTTGATCCTCACTCCTAAGCCTTCCCAGTCTAAGAGCTTGAATACTTCTAAGCATGCAGTGAATAGCATTGGAGAGATTGTGTCTCCTTGCCTCGCCCCTTTCTTGATAGCTAACTTTCTACTTTTCTTGTGGAGAACCAAGGTAGCTGTGGAATCCTTGTAGATATTTGCTAAGATATTCACTTATGCCTCTTGTACTCCTTGATTACGCAATGCCTCTATGACTGCTGGTATCTCTACTGAATCAAATGCATTTTCATAAGCTATGGAAGCCATATAGAGAGGTTGATTGCACTCCGCAGATTTCTCGATTACCTGATTGATGACATGGAGATTATTCATCGTAGAATATCCCTTCCTGAAGCCAGCCTGTTCTCTTGGTTGGGTGAAGTCAAGTGTTGCCCTGATTATATTGGAAATTATCTTGGTGTTTTATTGGTATATTTTATACAAGACTGAAAGCAAGCTAATGGGTCTATAATTCTTCAATCCTTTAACGTCTCCCTTCTTATGGATTAGTATAATGTTGGCGTTCTTCCAGCTCTCTGGTACACTTGAAGTTGTGAGGCATTGCGTATAAAGCGTCGCAAGCTTTTCAATTATGATATCTCCTCCATCCTTGATTAAATCGACTGTTATTCCATCTTCTCCAGCAGCTTTTCCCCTGGTCATGTCTTTCAAGGCCCTTCTAACTTCATCGTGAGTTATGGAAGGAGCCTTTGTATCCGGTTCATCACTATTTTGAATGAAAGTAGCTTGGCTGTCTTGGGTACTGTACAGGTCAGTATAGAATTATTCCGCTGCCATTACTATGTCATCGAAATTGCTGATGATATTACCATGCTTATCTTTCAGTTCATACATCTTGCCTTGTCCTATGCCAAGCTTTCTTTTTACTGATTTAATGCTGCGTCCATATTTTACGGCTTCCTCAATTTGTCCCACGTTATAATTTCGAATATCCCTTACTTTCTTCTTGTTGATCAGTTTTGACAATTCAGCGAATTCTATCTGATCTCTTGAGTTTGACACTTTCATGTTTTGTCGTTTCTTTATTAGGTCCTTTGTTTCTTGGGAGAGCTTACCTACTGGTTGCCTTGGTGCTTTACCTCCCACTTCAATTGCTGCTTCTGAGATCAACCTAGTTACGGTGTCATTAATTACACCTATGTTGCCTTTATCTTCATTTTCTAAAGCTGAATACTTGTTTGCGAGCACCAGCCTGAATTTGTCTGCTCTTACCCTTACTGCCTCTAGGTTGGTGTGTTTCCTCTTGACTAATTTCACTCTTTCTCTCTTCAAATTGAAAGAAATCCTAGCCCTCATTAACCTATGGTCACTGCACTTTACCTTACCTAGCACTTCTACATCCTGCACTATGCCTGGATCGGCAGAGAGTATGAGATCTATTTCATTCCTTGTTTCTCCATTAGGGCTTTTCCAAGTACACTTCCTGTTGCTGTGCTTCCTGAAGAAGGTATTCATTATTCGGAGCCTATTCCTTTCCGAGAATTCTACTAACATCTCTCCTCTTGCATTCCTAGAATCGATGCGGTAGTTCCAAACGCTTGCTCATCAACCTGCATTTTTCTCACTTTGGCGTTGAAGTCACCCATGACTACAGTATACCGAGTTTGCACCTTTCTCATTGGTAATTCAACGTCTTCATAAAACTGTTCTATTTCTTCATCATCGTGACTAGATGTTGGGGCGTAGGCTTGTACTACCTTCATTTTGTAACGCCTATTCAGGTTTATTACGACGACTGCTACCGTCTCATTAATGCTGTAGAGTTCATCAATGTTTCACGCTATGTTGTTATGGACTAGAAAACCTACTCCGAATTCTCTCTTGTCTGGAAGACCTCTGTAGCAGAGGTCGTGGCCATGAGTCAGCACTGCATAAGCATCAGTTCTTCTAACCTCACTAAGGCGAATAATATCCCAGACATTACCTAATAATTCTTCAAGTAGCCCTGCTAAGCTAGCCTCACTCGACAGGGTGTGAACGTTGCCAGGTTCGATTTCCATTGGCGGCCTGTCCGGACCCCGAAATTCTTAGCACCCTCTGCCGCGTAGCAGGTATGACCGCCGCCTTGGTCAGGTGCTCCGCAGCCACTGGGGACTGAGGGCCATGGGTTAATTGTCGGAGTCATGAGGGAGGTAGTGGCCGAATACTGCACCAGGGAGGCCAATTCCTGTTCTGATGAGGGAGTGACTTTGATGAAGCTTAGTGGGCCTTCCTAGTTTGGTTGCACCTGAACTAGTATAGCCCCACTACCCCTCGGCAATATATTTTTTTCTTGCCGGTGTCAGGCACCACTCCATGCCTGAAAATGTGGTGGACTGGAGTAGGATTCAAACTTACGACCTTCAGATTTGAGGCCGGGTATTCTACCTCTGCTCCACGCCACCACCATGCTTGTACATACTAATGAATTCTTTAATGCAAACGGTGAAGCAGTAAAATAGAACGCAACGTTAAAAGATTTTTAAATGCTTTGAAATTCCTCACATGATGTTACACAATCACAGGAACCTGATATTTTCTGCAAAGTACAGTGCACAGCAAACTGCAAAATTGAAGGAGATAATCGTTAAATGCTGTAAAATTGCTCAAGTAAGCGAAGTATGACGTCCGTATTGATTACGCAATAAAGCAATGAGTTCCAGTGACGTATTGGTCATGGGAAAAAGGAGTATTTGAAGGAATTAGTATGTGCAAAAATTGGAGTTAACCTGCAAGTATGTTGGTGTCTTGTAGGGCTCATTGACGAAGGATGTAAGTAGGCGGTAGGAATATATTTCCAAAGATAATTTCACAAATTATATAGAAATGTCATTCTAGTTCATTTCCTTCGAGATTTGAAAAAAACGGCACGTCATTTCCTGTTATTGGTCCACGTGGATAACCTTTACGGGAATATATGCAAATGTAACCGCAAGTCTGATTGTTTTCAAGTTCCTCGATGTCCGCTTTAGTAAAAGGGTTCCAGCAACACAAGCATATTCTAGCTGGGACGTATGAGTGTGTTATTACTCTTAGCTTGTGTGAATTACTCATAACTTCTGAAGCGCAGAAATGCATATGCGATAAATATGGCATTACCAAGATCACGAATTTTTAAAGTAACACCAATGGATTTATAAAAGTTTCAGTGTGGATGAGGGACATATCATCAATTGAATAAACGTACTCAAGAAGGTTCCCCTTGATTACCAGTACGTTTCATTATTTACCTTCATTTTTCAGTCATCGCACCACTTCGGCACAGCGTTAACAGATTCATATAAAACAAGTTGGTAATTTCTATAGGTAATTGGTTTGAACAATCGGGACTACTCTGCCAACAAACGAATACTGACACTCTCATCCTTCGGACATTCAAAAAAATGTCACAGTTTCGCCCTAAGGGCGAAGCAATGAATGCGTTAGCAACACAGCAATGTCATACCGGCTTTGGTAGCAATATGAATTGTAGTAAACATGAGCTGAAAGTAAGCAGGTGTGCTGTGGCGTAAGTAGACCGACATGAAGAGACTCTCGATGACCACGAGGAGGCGCGTGTGAAACGGTGGTGTTGATGAGAAGCGCTTCCCGTGGTATGCGCGTGCGAAGGGACACACCTGTAGCGCTGCACTGCCGACCCGGGCAGCATTGCATGTGTAGCGTGCGTTGGAAAATGTGGCCCGACTATTACTAACTGAATGAACAAGCGTGGTATGAGCGTGCAAACAAACGAGCGCGCACAAACAAACATGAATAGATCACACTGAATGACCGCAGACAACGACTGTCAAAACGCTGGCAGCAAGCGCAAACGCCGCAGGGGCGAAGGTACGTGCGGTCTATTGCTTCAACGGAAATTGAGCGGCGAATGCAATAAATCAATACCAAAAACAAAAATCAGCGGTACCTGCCTTGCGGGACATCAAAATTCACACATACGGGATCAGAGTATTGACATCTAATATCAACAAACTGCGTCTGTATTTCCAGATAAGAGCGGATCCATTTCACCGAAGTATCTGGAAATTCAATGTCGTTAATCTTAGTGATTACGCAGGGATAAGAAAATACGTCGACTGCTTTTTTTATCAAGAGAAATGACGTCCATTTGCCCACCTTTATCGATGACAGACGCGAAGGCATGAACAGTAGAAATAAGCTGGGTTGTTGTAGATAGGTCTTAGCGACAGCCATGTTGAAACGGTGGAAGGACTTCACGCCCCTGAAGGTGTTCACTAGTGTAATTTGAAATGATATGTTCACAGAGTCTGCATCATGGGCAGGTGGAGGGAAATCGTTCTGTTGCCTAATAGTTAAGGATGGTGGTGACCACGTTCGCCAAGTCAACAGTTTATTTTCTTTTGATTAGTTCGTTGCACATGCTAAATGGCGTCCTGTAATAATCCAAACAGCAGGAATGGTACCTAATCCAAACTGTACTAATCCAAACACCACCCGAAATTTCTTAACGGTTATCGCCCATTTTATTGTGAACGAGGCGTATCGGAAAATGTCGGCAAGCGTCGTGAATAGTGTTCTACGTTCTTAAATGTACGCGAGCGCAGTTATCTGCAAGGTACATCGAGACAGGTATAAATAGCAAACGAACTCGATTCGCGAGATTATATTCTGTGAAAGACCACCGTGCTCATTGCGATTTTCGCTCATATCGCTATCAGTGCGATTTGAGCGTTGCTCGCCTTTCTTGACACAACTTCACACGATAAGTAATTAAATAATTCTCTCACACCTCTGAAGTGCTTCTGGTTCTTCACTACAACGCTCACTACAAACGTTTTAACTGCGAGCTAGGGCTAAATTAGGAACCTTGAGAATAGGAAAAACTTCACATAAACTGAATAATATTACGTCTAACAAACCTGTGAAAGTACAGTACAGGCAATCTACTTTGCTTCCGTATCAAGAAGAGCCGTTATCAACCGTAACTGATGCTCATAACAAGGAGGCATGTGTGAAATACGGGGTCATACATAAAGACTTAGAGATTGACTCCAACCAAATAAGGAAATTTACTAGCCCGACGTTTCGGAACCAATTCGGCTCCTTCTTCAGGGGGTATTCTTCGGAGGTGGCGGTGTGCCGCTTTTAAAAGGTCCGTCGTAACAAAGGAGAGGAAGGGAGAGAGAGCCTAAGGTGCGGAGACACTTGTCCTGGCACCTGTTCTAGACCGACCAAAGGGGTGGTGGGGTGGGGTGGAGGGGGGGGGGGGGGCTTCGGCGTCGCTGGTCGGCTAGGATGACCGGTGCCGGGCGCCCTTTAGTCGCGGGAATTCGTTGACGAGGGACGGGGGGGGGGGGGGGGGAGGACGAGTTGTTTTGGTGTTGCTGACCTAGAGCGACCACAAGATTTCTTTCCAAGAAACCCAAATCCTTCAAACAGAGACAAACTGGCGAAAAAGGCTGCTACTCGAGTCTTGGCACATTCAGAACACGGCGGGTAATATAAACCGCGTGAAGGGCATTCTTCCTTCCTTGTATGTTCATGGCCTGGCAGACGCGACGAAGGGAAGAAAGGACCCCCCGCTCTAGGTCAGCAACACCAAAACAACTCGTCCTCCCCCCCCCCCCCCTCCCCCGTCCCTCGTCAACGAATTCCCGCGACTAAAGGGCGCCCGGCACCGGTCATCCTAGCCGACCAGCGACGCCGAAGCCCCCCCCCCCCTCCACCCCACCCCACCACCCCTTTGGTCTGTCTAGAACAGGTGCCAGGACAAGTGTCTCCGCACCTTAGGCTCTCTCTCCCTTCCTCTCCTTTGTTACGACGGACCTTTTAAAAGCGGCACACCGCCACCTCCGAAGAATACCCCCTGAAGAAGGAGCCGAATTGGTTCCGAAACGTCGGGCTAGTAAATTTCCTTATTTGGTTGGAGTCAATCTCTAAGTCTTTATCAATTTTCCCAACCAGACAGGTAATTCTGTCGAAATGTTTAGCTTCAAGGGGTCATACATGCCTAGGCTAACACCATAGTTAAACACCGGCCTCACAAAGAACTATAAAACATTTCTCCACAAAAATCAGACTGTAATTTGTGGACCGATTTCAAACCCTTTGTGTTATAACTGCGTCTAGACAAGAGCTATCAGCAACCCAGGCTTTCCAGCCCACTTTACGCACAACAAACAAACAAACAAACAAATACAAATAAAAATAAATAAATAAATAAATAAATAAAGCCATCACATGTGACGACTTCAAAGAAGAAGTACCAGCCGAGTATTACACCAAAAAGAAGACTTAAGTAGAATCAGGTTGCAAATGTTACCCAACACTTGCGTTTCGTACGTAGCTATTGCATAAGTCGCACCACCAGTGTTGGCTTAACCAAATACTGACACCCTGCAGATCAATGAAGTATATGGTCGAGTGTAGTCGAAATCAATTATTTCGTACATACTTGGGAAAGGTCACTACATCATCGAGTGACATATCCGTGCTGAATGGCATGCTCATTCCCTGCTCTTCTTGCTTCACGAATTTTCGGCATTACTCCCTACACCAACCAACACGTACAAACAGATATGTTTCTTTTTCGTGGAAATCATAGCATGACGCCTGCAAAGAGCTCGTTGCAACGCACGAAATATTTCCGGTAGAACTTGATGTCGTCTCGAGGGAGAGGCAGCGGGTCTATTTCTGAACACGCACAAAATAGTGTCCCTAACACACCCCGCATAAGCAGACACGAAGACCGACAGAGGCCGAGGCGACTGCGGCAGCAGCCATCAAGGCTCGGAAAATGTCGCTGAGTCTCGCAGGCAGTAGTCGAGAAAAAAAAGAGAGGAAGAGAAGCAAGAATTAGAATGGAGCGGTCTGCCAAGAAAAAACGAGGACGAGGAGAGGAAAGATGATCGCAGTTAGGTTCGCGGAGCAAACCTCGTGGCGTACGTGTCAGGCGAGAACAAACGAATGGAAGGAAAAGTGGGTGGAGAGGGTTGGGGGTGGAGACAAAAAAAGATATGACGATCAAGGATAATAGAAGATGCAGCCGAAATCAGTCCCTGGGATATCAGGGACGAATGTGCAATGCGGCAGTAATTTGCTTCTGCCCTTCTCCTGAGCTCAAAGCACATTCGTTCATGGCTGGAACGACTATGCAGTTTCTCAAAAGGACGGAGTTTCTGAATACATTCTACAGTGTAGGGGCACGTACGCAGAAAGAATGCATAGACTACAGTATGCGTCTGCCTATGGAACCTACCTATAAGCAGGAATTTGTAGCTATGCAGACGAAGAGCGCCAAACGATGCGGGTATGCATGATGGCTTATTATCTTGTCATAAAAAAAACTATCACCTTATAGACAGCGACAGCGTTACACTGTAAAAGCTGCTTTCAGTTCTTCTGAGGTAGTGTTACGAAATATTTTCACACACTGCCGGCCTAATCAAGGAACCCACATTTAGAATAGCAAGACTACGCAGGCGTAATAGAAGTTAAATGGGCAGAAGCTCGACGGAAATTGCGCAAGGGAGACAATTTTACTAGACAATACCATATTAACATGTCGGGGAATAAGCGCATACCGAACAGAAGCGAAGTTTTGTTTCGCAGCCTTATTTTGCTTTACGAAAGCGTCCGGAGACCGACAGCGCCACATAGCTCATAGTATTTCTATGACTGTTCATGGCTAAGTGCAATGCTTTCCTCACGCTTTATAACGAGGAATCGGAATTTCTAAGGTTCATAAATATATTGGAAGTGTGCTTCTGTACCTAACTTTTCAACAAAGAAATAAATTTAATGTTACAGTTTAAATATAATATTGCAGTCATATTATCTAGTGAACGATTATGTGATTAAAATATTGCTTTGCGAACAACCAATGAAATCGCCGTATTATCTGTTACAACCGTAAACTGATGGCCACACAGATAGTGTCTCAATTTGTCATCAACGGTCCACACCACGGCTAAGCATGCCAGCTCGTTGGAGTGGTACTGACGCTCAACATGTGATTGTTTTCGCTATGCATAGACTACGACGTGCTCAGCAACATCTGAAACGCGCTGGATCGCTTCCACTTGATTACAGTATACTTATATAAATTACAGGATGTGTGTTGCACCCGCGTAATTTTTTTATATCCCTTTGTTGCAAAGTCCAATGAACTACGCACGATTAGCTCGCCATCTGTCACACCCAAATAAGTATATTGCAGGCTCTTCTCTATTTTACCTCGCCGCGGTGGCTCAGTGAACGTGGCATCCAACTGCTCGGCACAAGATCTCGGGTACGTATCATGGCCACAGCGGCCGCATTGCAAACGAAATGCAAAGCGCTCGCGGATTTATATTAACCTCAAGGGGACGACTTCAATCCGGAACCCACCACTTTTCCGGGTCTCTTACAGCAAGTTTCTTCCTTTGCGAAGTTCACCTAGCTTGTTTACCCCTCATGTCTTTGCTTTAAAAAATCCGTATTTTACAAGTGACTCATCCAAAAGCATTTCTGCAATGCTTTTCATGCGGCCGAAACCGTCGGAGAAGACCGGCACGCCGCATTGTGTTTCTTATCCACTGCCAAGGAACTGCCAGCACAGCAACCTGCGTCGGAGTCCCGAAGTTCCTCTGAAATGTATAATTATCTATGATTATACAATAGAATGTACCTTAGATGCACCACACTCGAACAGACAACTTTTTCGTGTGGTTTACTTTTGCAAGTAATCTGTAATTATTGTTTTGCGTAACGCAGGCACTCTATGCTACTGCATTGCATGAGTGCCTTGCCGGAACGGTCTGTTTTCTACTCAATTCACCGTACTGTTGACACGTCACTGCTTCCTGCTAAGTGCATACCCATGTCATTCTCCATTTGTATTTGCATAAGGGTAAGCGGAAGCGAACGAGCACGACATAAAGCAAGGAAATGATTGTACATGCGTGCCGAATTACGTGGAAGCTGGACCACATCTTTAATGGGAGTGAAAGAACGACCAACTGAGAGATCGATCGTAAAATAGTTAAAGGCAAACTCGAGGTGAACTACAATTTTATTGCGTGTATTACATGTATTGAAATACACATAAAACACAGAAATGCTTGGACGAGATAGCCCTTGTGGCGATTTCTGTGAAATGTATTGCATTTGAGAGAGAAATATAAGTTCTAGTGACTACAGCAAGCAGAATCACGATTTAGGGCCTGGAATGTTTAAGAAGAAATTTGCAAAATTTCGTAAGTCTTGAAGAAATTGATGCACGAAGTTTACAAATTCGTACCTGTGCACCAAAAACAGATATAGTAGTTCTGCAAACTGTATCTGTTCGAGCATCTTAAGAGTGCCAATTTTCTGTGTAAGTGTACAGCTTACGTTAAACTTTTTACAATGTTTGCCATGGTGTTGCGAAAGCCCTACATACAAATTAGTGCCATATTTCAGAGTTGTGTACAATACATCAATTTGGTCCACTTCAGATGTGTGCAGCTTTTAAGATATTGATATCGTGTGTTATTGCTGCGTTCTACTGCTGTAACATACTTTTCTTTTTGTTTCGTATTTGAATAATTGATGAATTTTTGTAAACCATTAACGACATAAACAAAATATGCGCTTCATCAAGGCACTAGATTATAACTTTATCTTTTTAATGCCACAAACGTCTTAAATTCGGTGAAGTGGTTGGTGAGAAAACTTATTTCTCTGTTCCCATGTATTTGGATATAGCTTCCGAGTTAAAGCTTCCTCTTAACAAAAACGTTTTTAAACTCCGTAGAAAGCGATTTTAGAAGCGGAATGAATACACGTCGAACGTGAATGCCCTACCAATGTTAGTTCATATGTAATTTACTCAAACTCATGTTATACGTTGAAGATGCAGACATGAACAACATAATTTCTGCATGTTTGGTCGTTCCATAACTTGTGTTTATACTGGGTGTCTAAACTGTCATGCACCAAGATTTAACAATATGCAAATGCCACGCAGCTGGACAGACCCAAGGTGATGTGGTTTGCCGTCCGCCTTAATGTCAACTAGAATATCGTCTACCCCGTTTGTTCTCTGATCCACACCGCTCTCTTCCTGTCTCTTAACGTTACTCCTAAGATTTTTCGTTCCATTGCTCTTTGTGCGGCCCTTAACTTGTTCTCGAGCTTCTTTGTTAACCTCCAAGTTTCCGCCCCGTATGTTAGCACCGGTAGAATACAATGATTGTACACTTTTCTTTTCAACGACAGTGGTAAGCTCCCAGTCAGGATTTGGCAATGCCTGCCGTATGCACTCCAACCTAGTTTTATTCTTCTGTAAATTTCTTTCTCATGATCAGGGTCCCCTGTGAGTAATTGACCTAGATAAACATATTCCTTTACAGATTCTAGAGGCTGACTGGCGATCCTGAATTCTTGTTCCCTTGCCAGGCTATTGAACATTATTTTTGTCTTCTGCATATTCATCTTCAACCCAATTCTTGCACTTTCTCGATGAAGGTCCTCAATCATTTGTTGTAATTCCTCTCCATTGTTAGTTACATAATTACTCCTCATTAATTATTCAACTTCTGAAATATTATAACTTGATTAAAAGTGTGAATGAGAAAATTGTTGAGCAATATGAAAAAGAAATTACCCTCGGCCGCGCAACGCTTGAAGCAAAGCTGGGCGATCGTAGCCCAGCATTTTCCGAAAGTGTGCGCGAACTTTTCATCTTATAACTCATGATAATGATAACTTCTTTTCACGGGTCCCGGATTTACGGCCGTCACTGCGTGTTGCATAGCGCAGCTTGCAACACCGACGCAGCGTTCCAATGACGACACCGCGTTCCAGGAGACACCTTCCGTGAATGCGTCTCTCTCTCGCTCTCATAGCGTGCAAAACCTCTTCACCTCGCAGAGCACGAGCGTACGAACGCGCCTGCTGTGGACGAAGACGACGACGCTCGAAGGCAATCATATGGTTTCCATAAATGACATGCATTTTGAACAAGAAGACGCCGTTTCGAACGGCTGGGCTTTCTGATGCTCTCCACCGAAAAGGATCAATCAGCCTTGGGCCGAGGTAATATTCAGGCGTCAGCCAGTAGTAATTGTTACCGGAGCGTTCGTCCCCGTCTACCTACGGGTAAGCTTGTTGCGAATTCCGTCTTTCTTCATGCTGACCTTGCTGGACGTCCATACCATGCCCAAGATTTCAGAGATACTCTACGTAACGCCATTGACCTTAAAGAGATCAGCTCTATCGGACAGCTTCAGATGTTGCACGTTTGGATGGTGACGTGCAAAACTAGTGTGGCAAAAACAACACGTGTGAACTATGGAGAACTCCTAATTAAAAACCGGCGCTGCATCGTGATAGACCCCGAGCCAAAAGCGGTGAACATGAAGCTCCTATGGCTTCCTGAGAATTTAGAAGATGGCTATATAAGGGAAGCGCTTCAGTTATATGGAAAAGTTACGTCAATCAAGCTTGGAAATTGGAGAGTCGCAGACATGGAAGACATGCGGACTTTGAACCGGGACGTCGTGCTGTCATTGAATGATGGTGTATCTGTCAGCGAGGTGCCACATCTTTTGACAGTATGTGGCATACAAGGTCTTGTTTCAATCCCCGGTAGGCCACCACTGTGTCTTCACTGTAATACAGTGGGACACGTATGCTGTCAATGTCGTACGCCTCGTTGTGATCGTGGTCACCGATTTGGGCACTCAGCTGACGAATGCGCTTTGATGTATGCCGGTAAGCTCCGGCATGGCACGCGTCCGCCTGATGAGGTGGTCCAAGAACGTCTCATGGATACGACGGAAGCCCTCGACGCAACAGGAGGTTTGTCCACGGAAGGAGCAATCGGATCAACGACATCCATGTGGGTCAAGGCACATCAGCGTTGCCTAAGTAGGAAGTAACTGAAGTTACATCAACCGCGCTTCAAGATCATGCACCACCGCACTGAAGCTGAGCAGACAGTGTCGGCCCACCGTCCTCAGCAAGATGTAGTGGATGCCTCAATCGTGTCGTCGCTCGCACCACAAGAAAGTTGTGATGTGCGTTCCTCTGCCGTGTCATCAGCTTGCTCCGCAAGAAAGTGGTGATGTGAGTGCCTATGCCGTGCCTGTGCTTGATCTGCAGGGCGCTGGGCCACAGCCTAACGAGCATCCTACTGCAGGTGTGCCTGGTTCTGGTGCAGTGGCAAAGCGTCGTGCGATGTGCGAGACAAGGTCAGGGGAGACGACGGAAGGCAGCAATTCTTCCTAGAAAGGACCTCGTCGTAAAGCATCTAAGAAGATAGGAGGATCTCGACGATCAAGGTCCAGAAGCCCAGGTGTCACCTCACGAGAGGCGTCATCAAACTCGATGCAACATACCTAACACAATTGTGAGTAGTCATGGCACTGTCGCAGCAACTGAGCCTTGCAACTTTGAATGTTACGAGGGCTGAGATCTCGACAGAAACAGGTACAGCTGCAACAATTGCTATCTCATGGCTGCTGTGACTTTGTCGCCATTCAGGAGACAAAGTTGGAGAGCGATGAGATGACCGGCAATGCCCTGCAGCCTTTCCTCACAGATTACTTTGTTCGCGTATCACACTCTGTTGGCCTTTCCGCGGGTTGTTTTTTTGTTTCTAAAGCGAAATCTTCCTTTTTCTGATCTGATTTATAACGTCGACAGCCAAGGCCGCTTCATAAGTTGCGATTTTCAGTTGCATGGTGTACTGTGGCGTTTACTTAATGTTTATGCTTTCAGTTATGAAGCTTATCGAGTGAAGGGTTTTTAAGCTATGGCTAACGTGCTAGATTGCGATCATCCTGTCGTTCTCATGGGAGACTTCAATTGTGTATGCAATCCATCTGATCGTGCTCAGTCAGTTATCAGGTGGGATAGGAGTGCTTCAGAACTCCTATCCCACCTGATAACTGACTGAAGTGCTAACATGCATCACTGATAACGCTGGCCTCATTGATACCTGGTCGTGTGCTGGGATTTCGTATTCCAACACACATTTCCAAGCCCGTTCCCATGCTCGTCTGGATCGCATGTATGTTTCTTGAGCACTCCTAAACTGCCGGATTTCATGTGAAGTGCAGCCTATTTCATTCTCTGATCACTGCATGGTGATTGTCTGGTTTGGTGATAATGGTCCCACTAATTTCAAACCAAAGTGGAAACTATGGAAGCTTAATGTAAGCCTAATTAGCGATAACGAATTCATATGTCGTGTACGTTCGTTGCTAACATCTTGCTTTTTTAAGAATTTACCCTCTTTTGCAGCCTGGGAAATGTTTGAACTAGCAATTCGAGACATAGCAGTCGAAATTAGCTCGATCAGGTTGTATGTCAAAAAGTGCGAAGAAAGAATGATGGGGAAAAGCCTTTATAACCTTCATGAGCTGGAATCATAAACACCTGGCACATATATAAATGAAATCACTCTTGTTAAAAGCCATCTTCAAAAATACGATGCTGAACGCTACAGAGGTGCTCGCATTCGCGCTCGTACAACCCGTGCCTTGCACTTGGAAGAACCAACGTGCCAGGCGTTACTTGATGAGCGTCAGCATGCAAATTCAAAGCATATCTGAGGTATGTATTCAAATGGCGTGCTTGTGACAAAAACGGAAGAGATTATCAAATAATTTCGAAGATATTACACAGCGCTGTTCAGCTGAGCTCACACGCCAAATCCTGATGTTCTCACACATTTCGTCTCCCTAGTTAATCCTCTCTGAGAAGATGATGGTTCTGTTATTAGTGGACCTTTTATCCAACAAGAAATAAAACTTGCCATCGATCAGTGACTGCTTTCCAAAACACCAAGTCCTGATGGAATCTTCGAAGAATTTTATAAAGCCTTTAAATTTATTTTAAGCCCTGTATTACTTAATACATTTACTGCTAGTTTTGATGAAGATTGCCTACCACAATCATTTACCAAAAGTCATATTATCTTAATCCCTAAAACATTGAGAAAGAAAAATTGTGGTTTGTAGAGTGCTATAGACCCATTACACTGACGAATGTAGACTACAAAATTTATGCAAAAGTCGTATTTAATCGACTCCAGTATGCAATGGCATTACATATTGGACCTCATCAGACTTGCGGATTCAAAGGTCGTTCCATACAAACTTGCATCTAGTCCAAACAGCTCTTGAGTACTGCTCGTCCCACTGTGATCATTTTGCATTGCTTCAGATACATTTAGCAAAAGCATTGGACCGAGTGAACCACGTGTTCCTTTTCAAATTTTTAGAACACGTCAATGTTGGCTCCGTTGTTTACAACGGTGTTCGCATGTGCTACACTAATTGTTATACCAATATAATTATTAATAGAAATCTATCCGAGCCGGTGTCTATTCTTTCCTTTGGAAAACATGGTTGTCCGTTATCACCACTTCGATTTGCCGTTTATTTAGAGCTATTGTGTATAAGCATTCTAAAATGCAGTGACGTTCATGGCTTTAACATTTTGGGCAATGAACTCAAAGTATTGGCTTATGCAGATGATCTTGCCTTTTTCTGCTGAGACAAACCAAACATTGACAAGGTGCTATCATTGACTGAAAGATTTGGTATGGCTTCTAGTGCCCAGATAAATTGGTCAAAAAGCTCAGGTCTTTGGTTTGGTTTATGGGGATGTACGCCGGACCCAATATGCAGGTATAGAATGGACAACCGTGCCACCTAAGTACCTTGGTGTACCTTTTGATGCATATAAGCTTAGTGCACATTTCTGGCGCGAACGTGTACCGGCACTTCAACGCCATGCGGATACCTTTACGCCACACCGCCTTTCAATATTTGGTAGGGCGGCGGCTTGTAACTTGTTCCTGGCTACAAAAATATTTTATGTACTGCAAATACTTCACTGTGCCCAGACTTATATTCAACGATTTCACAGAATATTTGCTACTTTTGTGTGGTCTTCCACCTTTGAGCCTATGAGACGAGATAATATCTTTCGACCCGTATGTGCTGGCGGACGTGGCCTAGCGCATCTATATGTGCGACAGATTGTTTGGCGTTTCTTCTTTTTTTGAGATACTTCACACCCGATACTACGATCATTCATACAAGTGAACTTATTCAATGCATTACCCAATCTGGTAGTTTCATCCCAATATTCTGAAAGACCTTGTTTGTGGGGTTTTATGTATGAAGTATATTTTGCTGTGAAGTTCCTCATTGTTCGATTTTGCACTGATTATCTCTACACAGTGTCCAGAAAACAACTATACAAAGATTCGATATCAATGATTTTCCCACATCCACTATACCGTTCTACATTCTCCAGTTTGCGAGGGAATGACGTACTTAAACGAGTCCGCAAGATGCCTTCATCCCCATGTACAAAAAACGTTTTTCTTTAAATTACACAGTGAAACATTACCTGTCCAAACTTTGTTGCACAAAAAATGAATTTTTGTATCCACTGTGAATTGTCACCTTTGTGATGTGCCTGAGACTATAGAGAATTCCTTCATAATTTGTAAAGACGCAATATTATTTTGGGGTGTGCTGCAAAGAACTCTCAAGAAACACTTCATTTTAAATCACCCTACCATCCGATACTTGATTGCACCGCATGGAGAAGACGTTCCTTTTGGTATGTTTTTCTTAATTGGACTACACAGCTTATGAAAGACGCGCATGTTAGACAGAAAGACTCAACCTGGTGTTTCGTCGAAATTTGACTACGCTCAAATGATTGGTCACTTGAATGACATGTATGACTTGACAGAGTTTTAACCGGACTGATACCATCTCTTGTAACGTTGCTAGTCGTTGCCACCTTTTTAGGATCAAAGTTACTTGCCACCTGTTTAAGATCAAAGCTACTTGTCGCTTTGTGCGTGCAGGGTGTGCTTAACGAGATTTTAGGTCCTTTCTAGGCCATGAATATGAGATGTGTTGGCTGGTGTTTGCACGTTTTTCCAGATAGTATTTTTCTCGCGTATTATTGATGCAATAAATACCATGTAAGAAATAAAAAGTGTCTGTATAGCGTAGTGGTTACGACGCTCGCTTTAGGAACGGGGGCACGTGGGCTCGAATCCCGCCTCGGCAAGAAAGTTTATTTTCTTTTCTTTCTTGGTAGTTTCTTGATACGGACCACGAATTATGGCTGGCTTTAAACAGCTTCGCTGTTAAAGCACTTCACCTTGCACTCGGCCGTGCAACGCTTGAAACAGCGAAGCTGGGCGATCGTAGCTCAGCATTTTCCGGAAGTGCGCGCGAATTTATGATCTTATTACTGATGATGATGATAATTTCTTTTCGCGCGTCTCGGACTTACGGCAGTCACTGAGCGTTGCATTGCGCAGCTTGCAACACCGACACCGTGTTCTAATGCCGACACCGCGTTCCAGGAGACCCCCCTCCGTGAATGCGTCTCTCTCTCGCTCTCATAGCGCGCAAAACCTCTTCACCACGCAGATCACGAGTGTACGAACGCGCCAGATGCGGAGGAAGACGACGCTTGAACGCAATCATATAATTCTCAAAAATGCACGATCTGCAAGCGTGGCTGTATAAGCCTAGTGTGCGGGTGCGAAGTATGTGGGATAGTACGCTGTGGATAATATTGCATGTGTCTTTATTATTGCAACTCATCAGGTTCGCAGGGTATTAGCTCAAAAAGAAAAAAAAGGCTGTGTAGCCTAGTGGTTACGACGCTCCCTTTCGGGCCGGGGGTACGCGGGTTCAAATCCCGCCTCGGCAAGAAAATTTATTTCCTTTCTTGGTAGTGTCTTGCTACGCACCACAAATTACGGCTGGCTTTAAGGAGCTTCGCTATTAAAACTCCCGATACAGCTTTATACGGGCTACATAAAGGTGTTTTTCCGATTGTGAAGAAGCCCGCGAATACTCGCGAAATGCCTCGAGGGGCCAGTCGCGCGGCAATCTTGCGTGTATTCGTGGGTTTGTTTCACGCTTGGAAAAAATACTTTTATGTAGCACCTATTGAGCAAAAAGATTTTGTTGGGTTTATATTATCGGTGCTTGTAAAAATAAAAACTATTGTTGAAAGTAGCGCTATCTCTGGGTGTCTGTTTCTTTCTTCGTCCTCGTTCAGTCGCGCTTACACATTCTGTCATGGATTCTAACCAACTAGCCCGCCAACGTGTTTTTAACCAACCTTTTCCTCCATTCTGTGTCCACGCTGTTCATGTACAAATAATTGTTCACTTTAGCCACCCATTTATTCTGGTGCATGTTCCTGAGTCTTTCTTGAAAACTAATTTCGCTGTGCGCTTCTCTGACTTCCAACGAGTCCCAACCCATGTCACCCTGCACTGCCTCATTTTGGTTTTGCCGTAGGCTCCCAAAGCCGACGGGCTTACCAATCTTTGGTTAACTTCCAACACCGACAAGATATTCGATTTTAAGCACAGAATACGCCGGCGCGAGCGCCCCTGAATCGATGGATGGATGGATGCTATGGAACACCCGTGTACTTAGATTTAGGCGCAGGCTAAAGACCCCAGGTGGTCCAAATTTCCGAAGTCCCCCACTACCGCGCGCCTCATAATCAGATAGTGGTTTTGACACGTAAAACCCCATAATATTTTTTAAGCGTCCCCTTTGAAACGGGGCGGTGGGTACGCCACCAAGCTTTTGTTATTGCTGTGCCCAATACCCTACTCGTGTTAAAAAAGAAAAAAGACAGAAAAAAAGAAGAAAAAAAGTACGCGACAAATTTCCATCACAAATCTTTCTGAACCCCTATTGGCAACTTTGTTTTTGCACGCCTCTGTTGTTTGTCGGCTCCCTACTTTTCCTCCACCAAACTTCCAATCGCCTCTTACTAATCTCTATTGCGGACATGTTTACTTTCATCCGGTTCTCCCTAAACCCAAGGACTTCAAGTAGGCCAGAGGAGCCTATATCGACCGCTGGGTTCACGTTCACGTTCTAATAGAACATGCTCCGCCGTTTTCCTAGTTTTACCGCAGCAAGCGAGTGCTTCTCCTTCCTTGTTGTACCTCGCTTTATAAGTGCGCGTTCAAAGGCATCCTGATCTCGCATCGGAAAGTAAAGTGCTTCCCTTTGAGTTATCGTAAATTGTTTCTTTCCTGATTTCATCTTTTCTTCTTGAGTATAGTTGCTCATAGAAGGTTTCTTTTCCATTGCCGCCACCCCTGAGATTGTCTCAGCCTCTCTGACTTTGCGCTTGACATTCTTTGTTGCCATGGTACTTACTATACCGGTCGCGTACTTGCTGGTAAGCTTCCTAGTTCTTTTCCTCCATTGTGAATGAATGCTTTAAGTGAAGCTTTATAGGGTCACAAGTGTCGGCTGTGATGGTGGTGGCGGCGGCGGTGTCAGGCTGAAAAGTGGGCCGATCCTGGCGATTGTGCAGAAAGGGTCCAAGCTCAATGGCACATACCAGGGACAAAAAAGAAAGAAAGAGAGAGAAAGAAATAAAGAGAGAAAGAAAGACCGAGAGATATAAAGAGAGAGAAATAAATAAAGAGAAGGAAAGACCGAGAGAACGAGTGATAAAGAGAAATATACAAAATCACCACGAAGGTCAGACAAAGAAAGAAAGAGAGAGAGAGAAAGAAAGAAATAGAGAGAGTAAGAAAGATAGAGAGAGAGAGAAGGAGAGAGAGAAAAGAAATGTCACAGTTTCGCCCTAAGGGCGAAGCGATGAATGCGATAGCAACACAGCAATGTCATACGAAGTAAGGTGAGCGGCTTTGGTAGCAATATGAATTGTAGTAAACATGAGCTGATTAGGTAAGCAGGTGTGCTGCGGCGTAAGTAGAGACCGACATGAAGAGAGACTCGATGACCACGAGAAGGCGCGTGTGAAACGGTGGTGTTGATGAGAAGCGCTTCCCGTGGGCAGCGCGTGCGAAGGGACACACCTGTAGCGCTGCACTGCCGACCCGGGCAGCATTGCATGTGTAGCGTGCGTTGGAAAATGTGGCCCGACTATTACTAACTGATTGAAGAAGCGTGGTGTGAGCGCGCACAAACAACATGAATAGATCACACTGAATGACTGCAGACAACGACCGTCAAAACGCTGGCAGCGAGCGGATATATACGCCGCAGGAGCGGGCGAAGGTACGTGCGGTCTATCGCTTCAACGGAAACTGAGCGGCGAATGCGCATAAAGGTCAGAGCCGTGTGGAGATAAGAGACGGTGCGGTCGAACGAACGACGAGCGCGGTTCTTGGCAGCGTAGAAGTGCGCCCGCCCCCCCCCCCCCCCCCCCCCCGCTCCTTCCGGCGCTGGCTTCCCGCTTCCTTGCTTGCGCGTGGGAGAGATAAGAGACTGTGCGGACGAGCGACGAGCGCGGTTGTTGGCAGAGAAGTGCCGGCGCTGGCTTTCCGCTTCCTTGCTTGCGTGTGGGAGATTGAGTGTGTTCGCTCTCCGTGATAGCGCGCGTCCCCGCACGCTGCCTCTGGGGCATACGGCGCGCGGCGAAGATTTTATCTATACGGAACCTCACGGCGACGCCGACGGCGACGGCGACGGCGACGCCAACGGCAGAAATCCGGTTGAAGTGTCCATATAATTGCTATCGCAATAATAAAAAGAGAAAAAGTAAAAGAGAGAGGGAAAGGAATAAAATAAACACGAAGGTCAGAGAGAGAGAGACAAAGGAAGGAAGAATTATAGAAAGAGAGAAAGAAAGAAAGAGAAAGGAGAGAAACAAATATAGATAGAGAGAGAAAGAGAGAGAGAGAAAGAAAGAAAATCACCACGAAGGTCAGATACACACACAAGCTTCGCTTACCCCCATTTTCTCGACAGTGGAAGGGCTGGTGATTTTTTTCTTGTACAAATTTCTGAACACTCTCCCAGGCAATTTTTTTCCTTCCATATTTCTCAGTCGTTGTTACGACAAGAAGGAAGAAAAATACACTGCTGACCATCTAATGGCTGCAGCTGCCACCTATAGAGAACGTCCGTCACTCAATCTCCTAGGATGCGTGTCTCAGACTTCTAAAATGCATGCATATTTGTGCAGGACGCGCTGACAGCACATATAATATTTTTATGCACCGGTGCTAAAGTTCGCAATAGGGCTACAAAACTGGTGTTTAGAAGGGCCACATGCACATAGGCAAAAAAAAAAAATCACCAGCCCTTCTCCTGTCGACAAAATGGGGGTAAGCGAAGCTTCCGTGAGTGGATCTGACCTTCGTGGTGATTTTTTGTCTTTGTTTCTCTCTTTCGTTCTTTCTTTCTCTCTCTGTTTCTTTCTCTCTTTCCCTCTCTATATTTCTCTCTGTCTTTCTCTTTCTCTCTTTCTCTTTCTTCCTCTATTTCTTCATTTCTCTCTTTCTCTCTCTCTTTCTTTTTTGTCCCTGGTATGTGTCATTGAGCTTGAACCATTTCTGCACTATCACCAGGATCGGCCCACTTTTTAGCGCGACACCACCGACGCCGACACTTGTGAGCCTATAAAGCTTCGCTTAAAAAGACAATGTGCAATCATAAGCAATTCATCGTGCTTTCACGTTTGCTGCGAAGCCTTTACCGGTGGACACAAACATTTCCTGCGTGATTGCGTGCTGCCACCACCGATGCACATATGGCGCCACTCTCAGGGTCTGCGTGACGCAATAAATCCTGCAGCAACTGCCACGCGAGACTATACTGCCAACGACAGCTTCGTCGTTGGCACGTTCAGATCCGTATTGAATATTGCCGCAGAGTGATGAGGTAATTCGCCGGTGGGCGCTGGTGCGCAATGTTTTGTTTTTAATCACGATTGGCGGCGTCTTCACCACCTGGTCAGTATGAGGAGGAGGCGGCCTGACAAAGGCGACAGCGTAACGAAGAGGACGGACGGACAGACGCAGCAAGCGCACATTCCGAGCTCCAAACTGATGCCGCAGTGAAAACGACCGGACCCGCTTAGAGCCCAGTGGGTCTCACAGTGAGGCTTCTTTGACACATGACTCTTATCAGGCACTCTCCTCCGGTCAAAACAGCCGCTTTCCCGACATCATACTTTCTCTTTTTGTCCAGCCAAACAGCGCAGCTCTGAAGGCTCTTCACGAAATCGAGGAAGGAAAACGGAACAATGCCGACGAAGGACGTAAAAAATGCATATATATATATATATGCGTCCTGGTGACATTACACATACACGTAGCTACTAGATACCCCTTCCTGTCATTGGCAACGCTATGACTTCAAGCTTACCCTTATAAAAATTACTATTGAAATGTTGTTGGCATATTGGTGAGGAATTGTTGACACAATATCCTTTCAATAATGTCTCAATAGTTATTGAACGTACACAACAATACCTCAACAATAAAGTTGTTGAGCGCTTCACAACAGTAAAGTCATTGACTAATTGTTGTTGTCATATTGTTGAATAATGTTGAGTACTATTGAGAATTTTTAGCATTATTGACATTAAATATATATCTGAAACACGCACATGTAGACGTGTATGTGTTTTACACATATATATCGTTTTATTGTTCACTTAATCACCACTAAATATATAGAGTGTCACATAACTTGAACCAAATGCCTATCTCTCGAGTCCTAACTGGGGGAGCTTGTGGTAAGACGACGCTGCCGCAGGCATTCCGCTTCGTTTGCCCTAAATTCAGGGTCGGCGGCTCTTCGCTGACGTTTCGCCTGGGCTTCGGAAGCCGTCACGCTAGAATCAGCATGCTAGAATCGGACGACAAGGTTCGCTTACTAGAATCGGACGACAAGCTTTGCTTACGTAAGATATGCCTTTGCTTACGTAAGATGCATACGGCGACAAGCTTTGCTTTCAGATATATATTGAATGTCAATATTGCTCAACACTTCTCAATAATACTCAACATTTTTCAACAATATGTCAACAACAATTAGTCAATGACTTTACTGTTGTGAAGCGCTCAACAACATTATTGTTGAGGTATTGTTGTGTACGTTCAATAACTATTGAGGCATTATTGAAAGGATATTGTGTCAACAATTCCTCAACAATATGCCAACAACATATCAATAGTCAGTACTCCATTATCTCGACAGAGGAAGGGCTGTTAACTTTGTCTCTTCGGGTCCCACTATGACAAGGGCAGTTCAAGGAAGCGTTACAGGTCCTCGTGCCCACAGGGGATATGTGCCATTGAGCTTGGACCCTTTTTGCACTGCCTCCAGGATCGGCCCACATGAAACGGGTGCCATTGATCTTGGACCCTTTCTGCACTGCCTCCAGGATCGGCCCACTTTATCTGCCCCTGTATCAATGTGCCTTTTGAACGTTGCTATTGGAAATGACAAAACTTCAGCGTAATAGAAGTTACAGCTTGAGTGATATTTTCAAGAAACATTGGGAAGAACTCACAAGCAATATTTTTTTTGTAATTTGTTTGGAGAGTAACTAGCATGTGTAGTAAAGGGTTGGTGCCAGAGACCGCCTTCTTTCAAGTTTGACTGGTTGCTCGGATGACCTCGTTTTGTTCTCGCAACTTATCATAGTGGTTTTTGATGTGTGGCAAAGCCAGTGTCAAGCAGACACCATTTAATATTTTGTTTGCTCACATGTTTTGTTTATATCAAGTACAATGCATTGCATGTACGGTACGCTATATTGCACTCTACGTCCATGCCACAGTTGTACTCGTGCCTACGGGTGACAAATTTCATTTTCAACTTGCCGGCATGTTCTCGCTTTGAATGCCCGGATAACAGCTTTGGCTTTTGGCTCAAGGTCACTTGAAGATCGCCGACAACGGGAGCTAAGCATTTCATGCTTAAAAGAGTAGGCAACCTTAAACTTTGACTTAGGTGTTTCTTTTTGGCACTCGCATCCCGGCGTTGGTGTTCTGTGCTTTGGTAAACAGTAATAAGTGATTTCTGACCAATTATAATTATTCCAGACAGTTCAGTAACTCAACTTGAACTAAGCTTATGCTTTGATATCATGTCTATAAAGAAACCGATGGATTTTGCACTGTACTACTTTGTTTCTTTTTTTTCCTCATTTATTTTTAATCTGGTCTCAGCTAGTTAGTTATAATTATCCCAGACACTTCAGCAAGTCAGCTTGCAACACAACTTATGCTTTGATATCATATCTATAATGAAAGTCATGAATTATGAACTGAACCATTTTTTTTTCTATTTTTCTGATTTACTTGGATTGCATCCCCGGTCGTCTCAGCTAATTATTTCTAATTATTCCAGACACTTCAGTAACTCAACTTATAGCTAAACTTATGCTCTGATATCATATCTATAATGAAATTCGTGAATTTTGTACTGTACTATTTTTTTCGATTTATTTTCACCTCTTGATCATCTCAGGAGGTGAACCGGAAGTACTGTCCAAAGAACAAATGGCACTCGACGCTCCTGCCACTAAAAACTCCCCATACAGCTTTCTATTGCTCAATACGTGCAACATAAAATTGAATTTTTTTTTCTTTTTCTTTTTTTTTATTTTCTAGCGTGAAAGAAGCCCGCGAATACACGCAAAATTGCCGCACAACTAGCCGCTCGAGGGACTATGCGTGTATCCGCGGGCTACTTTCACGCTCGGAAAAACAATTTTATCTACCACGTATTGGGCAACAGAAAGCTGTATCGGGAGTTTTTCCTGTGCTCTATAATTTTCTGATTGACACTTTTCAGCTAAATATAATATCTGAGAAGCTAATTATTATTATTAATTGATTGATAATTATTAATTATAATGATTATCTAATTATCTAATACAAAAAATTGAGTATCTGTAAGCGACGGCAAACAACATTACCTTGGTTCAGTCCAGCTACGTGGCATTTGCCCATATTTAAGTGTCGGTGCAAGAAAGTTGGGACACCCTGTATATACTGGGTGTTCAAAATTGTAGGCTTTACGAAAATTTTTAAAAATCGCTTGTAGCAGGTAGCATAATTTTTATCACTTAGCTTGGTTATTCGAAGAAACGGACATTAGTAACACAAGAAATTGAAACTAATATTCTAATAATTAACAAAAAATTACTAATGAACTTCTTAGTTAATTATTTTACGACACATATTGCAATATATGAATTGTAGCCGGTGAGTTTGCAAGACGCATCCACCTAAAATGAATTTCCAGTATAACACCAGTTTCGAGATATTATTGCCCAAGGTGTGGGACGAAATACATGGGCGTTTTAGTTACTTTTGTGCTTCAATGTATAAAACAGCATTTTGGTAACAAAGTAAGTGTAACAACAGTGCACTTTTACGGCGAGTTTGATGGCTCATATCTCTAAACTGGTGTCATTCTGGAAATTCATTCCAAGTGGATACGCCTGAAAAGATCACCGGCTCAAATTCGTAAATCGCAATATGTGTCGTAAAGTAATAAAATAAGAAGTTAATTAGTGATTTCTTCTTAATTAGTTAAATGTATGTCTCGATTGCTCGTGCTACTAATGTCCGCCTCATCGATTAACCCAGCTCAATGATAACAATTATGCTACCTGCCAAAGGCGATTTCTAAAACTTCCGTAAGACTTAACAATGACCACCCTGTATATATATAGACACAAAATTGGAGCACAAGACACACGTCCCAACAAGCAGTGACCAATGAACGATGATTGGGCACCTTCTCGATTCCCATCGGCTTCTATTGTAAGTGGCCAGTGCCCTGTCTGTGTCAGAAAACGGCATTGCCTCCATGTTAAATATGGGCAAGATGGTGGGAAAAGTAGTATGTAAGCATAATAAATAAATATGTTTTTTAAAGAGTGCGTTTTGTTTAGTTGTTAGCCCTTAGCGCACAATAAAATGAAACAAGTTTGGGTGATCTCTGCGACGTGTCCATATTTTACATGAAAGCCTAGGTCTATTCTGTAACACGTAGAGACGGGGTGGTGGCCAGTGTGCTGGTAAACTGCTTGGCCACCACGCACAATCTACGCTGTTTTGCCGGTAGCAAATCGTAGCGCAGAAGCACAGGTACAAATGTTTAATCAACGGGACGGCATGCTGTCTACCGTTCGTCATGATGTCAAACTAACAAGCACGAACAGCGACATTTGTGTACGTTGCTGGACCGTAGTTCATTTCGCGCCGGTTGCTTCACGTATTAAAATTAATATTTCTTTTTAATACAAACGATTAAAACTGTGCGCGCACACAGGGCGCGACATTTGCGACGTTTGAATTTTGCACTATTTCCCGCGCGCCTCCGTACGTGACCGGCCGGCGCACTGCGTTACCGCGATAAAGAAAATAGTTCCTCAAGGAAGCTAAGCAGAAAATTTTCACACTCTTGCAAACCACACAAATTGTTAAGAAATACCATTATATTACAAGATTTGTTAATAAATATGGCAATTCATATCTATGAAAGCGAGGATTTGTATGCGCGTTTTTGTGTGAATGCGCGCTTGCGCTGTTGACTCTTTGGCGGATTCCGGAACTTTGTGCGTGCGGCGTATGTGTGCGGGTTGCGTGATGAGTTTGCTGCGTTTTCTGTGCCCTTTGCCTCGCTGTGACATCTTTGGTATATTACAACTTATTGTTCGGTCTTTATGGGCTACACGGTGCCTCGAAGATCACCATGATCGCCTCCGACTCAGCCACATCGAAGGTGAGTGAGTGTTTCAAATTCCACTTGCTCGTTCATTGCGACGCTATCAGCAAAAGTGCGTACAGAGCCCGTGCGTGTCTTCCACGCGCCTCTGTGCTCGTTTTCATTTCTAGTACTATCCTTCCGTTGTGAAAATTGGTTGTGCAGCACTAGATTTGTGATATTGAGCATGAAGTTTTGTCCTGATTTAACTTCACAGCGCGCTTGCGGCGACGTAAAGCAGCTATGTGGAGCCAGCTAAAACAGGGCATGTTGTGTCACGGCCGGGCTCGACTGGCGCGCGCGCTCGCTTCTTGCGAACGCGCGCGCCAGTCGAGCCCGGCCGTGGTTGTGCGCGCCACGATTTTTGGTACGGTGTTCCGGCACCGATTAAAATTAGCCTTATTAATGAGCGCTCGTGCTCCGCCGTTTTGGTGGGCAGCTATGTGGAGCCAGCTAAAACAGGGCATGTTGTGCGCGCCACGATGTTTGATAAGGTGTTCCAGCACCGATTGAAATTAGCCTTATTAATGAGCGCTCGTGCTTTGCCGTTTTCGTGGAAACAATGCGACGTGAAATAATCCGAACTGTACTGTAATCAAGTATGTTTCGTTCGCGCAACGCCGTCCATTGACGTGCATCTACTACATGGCGTGTCGGGATCGGCGAAAATATGCGCGGGGCGTTTTGCCGTTCTAATGTATCTGCTGCGCTGTTCGCTTGAGGATCGAGGTGCCCAGAGTCCGCTGACACGCCGTGCGGTAGACACGCGCTGTGGCGCGATAATAATAAAGAATTGCAATGGCGTATATGTGATTCTATGTGATAGGTGAGATAAAAAAGGGCTGATGCCAGTGAATGCTGTGAAATCATCAGGTTATGTGTGGTTTGTTTTCCACCGGTACGCGCGCGGTGAACTTTTTTTTAAACCATTATCTCCCTTCGACGCCATCGAGTACTTCGCGCTAACGCCTTCGCGTAGGCGCTCTATATTCACGGAAAAGGCAGATTCTGTGGGATGCTATGTTCTGCTTTAGTGGGATGAAACATTCAAAGTAATGTCATCGTGTGAAGTTTCAGCCTTTGGCCCTTCAGTAACTGATTGATATAACTAAGTTCGAAAATCAGTGAAGGAACGAGATTCTTGGGCATATTTGCCGTGTCGTCCCACTGTGCTCCCAGTGGCATGTAAGCGTTATCGACAAATGTCAAAAATTAGCAAGGCTTTTTATGAGATAGAAGCAGACAGCTATGTCAATAAGTTATTTTTGCTTTGAATTCACACACTAAAGAGGAGAGAGAGTTAAAGGGGAGCGTATCCTTGTGATCTAAATGACGCTTTGCCATAAGCTTGGAACAATGGTTTGTTGGTGGAGCAGTTCTGTGGAATACTAAGCAAACTGCAGTAGCAGCAGTTAGACGGGGAGTAAAAAATGCAACACTGGTTTTATATGAACGAGCTACCTTAAGATGTGTGGCCGCAACAGATCATGCAGTAGATGAGCAAAAATAATTTTAAAATTTAGGAGAGAAATTAAAAATAAATTATTTGCCCACCTCACACTGCCAGTGACAAGAGCAGCCATGCTTTAGTGTTTTCAATCAGTCATTTATATCCATCCATTTATGTCGGCCTAATCGTCCATGTAGATGTTTTGATTGTTGCTTTCGAGTTATCGTGGCGTCACATTTTAATACTGACATCTGTTTGTTTCAGAATCAAAATGAGCCTGGAGACGCCACAGCCGGAATGCAAAAGGTGAATACTTTGGCCATTCATCATCTAGCATCACCATGATCAATGCACAGTTGCCAGGAGAATGTATTGCTGGGAGGTATTGTCCTTAAGATTTAGTAAAATGGTAGCATTAAGTGTCTCCTTTGCGATTTTGCATAGCCTTTGATTTGCGAGTCGATTCATTTACTTGATGAGGTGGATGAGGCACACCCTGTCTTTGTGTCTATGTACACATTCAGCGGAGTAGGTCTGGGACACAGCAAGCGAATCTGATGTGTAGTGGTAATATCGCATTAATGTCGACAGTTATCTTCCTGTTTGAGCTGCTTGCTACTGCTGCTTGCCAACACAAGCAGCAGTTGCCCACGATGGCGTGAAAGAGGTTCATTGAAGAATGGCACATACTCTGAGTAACATACCCAGAGATCCAAGCATGTCATCAGATGGTTATTAACCCACTTCCCGTCTACATAGCAGCCCTACCCATTAGGCCATTGACCACCAAGTGACACAAATTGGCTGGAAAATAGTTAGACAGACACCGGAAAGTATGTGAAGTATCCCAAAAATGCTACTTGCATTAAAGTTTTCAATGCTTTGGTTTACTTACTATTTATTTTGTACTGGGTGAAACCTTGTTTTCTGAAGCACATGGCATCCCAACAGCATAACAAGCTATGACATTAGTTTTAGTTGTTTTTTATTAGTGACATATTTTAGGTCTGGAGCAGGCAGTATTTCTGTGATTTATTCGGAGTGTGGCTGTTGTGTAAATGTGCTTACAATCCTTAAACTACCTCACTATATTATTTACCTAAACCTGCCGTTCACATAGGTTGGAGAGGTGCTCATTCAGATGATCCTGGCACAGCTTGCCATGGTGGACCAGGCAAGTTTGCAAGGGCTTGATTCACCATGTGTTCACAGAGGAGAACCTCATGGGCCACTTACTTCTCGAAACACCACCACCATTAGGCAAAAAGAGGCTCTTGCCTTATCAGGGTCAACGCTGTTATAGGCAAGTACCGTACATCTTTTTACCCATTGCATTTTTGCCTTCACATTTTGTACTTGGAATTACCAGCTTGCTATTAGCACAACAAATGACTTTCAAGTAGCCTGTGTCTGCAACTACGTGCTACAATAGCCTACTATTTGGAATGATGTTCATTTGATCTCAGTCTCTAACGCCTCCCTACTAAGTGCTAAATTTTAAAAGCAGCCTTAACTGCCAGAAGTGATTGGTGCTCCAACTGACAAAGTTAGGTGTATTTGCGCATTAGTTGCACTACTTGACTGTCATTGCAATGAACAGTTGCAATGAAGCAACTACCATTCT